>NW_019954557.1:0-1702 GCF_002910315.2 Salvelinus sp. IW2-2015
CCATTGACTCAATTATTAACCATTGACTCAATTATCAATGGTTATTTTCACGCAAGTCTGGAACACTTATTTCCTAATTTGTTTAACTAGCAGGGACCGAGAGACTGAAAAACAGCTTCTATCTCAAGGCCATCAGACTGTTAAACAGCCACCACTAACATTTAGTGGCCGCTGCCAACATACTGACTCAACTCCAGCCACTTTAATAATGCGAATTGATGGAAATTATGTAAAAATGTATCACTAGCCACTATAAACAATGCCACTTAATACAATGTTTACATACCTTACATTACTCATCTCATGTATATACTGTACTCTATATCATCTACTGCATCTTGCCATCTTTATGTAATACATGTATCACTAGCCACTTTAAACTATGCCATTTTATGTTTATATACCCTACATTACTCATCTCATATGTATATACTGTACTCTGTACCCATCTACTGCATCTTGCCTATGCCGTTCTGTACCATCACTCATTCAATTATCTTTATGTACATATTTTTTTATCCCTTTACACTTGTGTGTATAAGGTAGTAGTTGTGGAATTATTAGGTTAGATTACTTGTTGTGTAACGGCAGCCTTCCCTCTCCACGAGAAGAGAGGGTGTAACAGGGATCGGACCAAGACGCAGCGTAGTTGGTGCTCAACATATTTAATAATGATAAACAGTAAACACTTAACAATTACAAAATAACAAAACGATACAGTCCTAGCTGGTGCAGAGAAAACACAGACAGGAAACAACCACCCACAAACCCCAACACAAAACAAGCCACCTATATATGATTCCCAATCAGAGACAACACAAAACACCTGCCTCTGATTGAGAACCATATTAGGCCAAACATAGAAACAGACAAACTAGACACACAACATAGAATGCCCACCTAGCTCGTCCTGACCAACACTAAAACAAGCAAAATACACAAGAACTATGGTCAGAACGTGACATGTTGGTTATTACTGCATTGTCGGAACTAGAAGCACAAGCATTTCGCTACACTCGCATTAACATCTGCTAACCATGTGTATGTGACAAATAAAATTTGATTTGAGTTTGCCCATAGTCTCTCTCGAAGCTGGCAATTTGAGAAATAACAATATGATCTAGTGTACATGTAACATGTACACTAAGAATCATGAAGCATGTACAGATGTGAATTGAATAAATTAACAAAACTGGCTACAACCTTTGCCGGAGAAAACATGACAGTATCCCCTCCTTGACACGCGACTCCAGCCGCAGGACACTGATCAGAGGGACGGTCCCAGGAGCRGGCCGGTCGCCTCTGCTGAGGCGCGGGAACCTGTAGAACCAGCCGAGGCATAGAAGCCTGACGAGCCGGCTGAGGCATCCTAATAAATCAGGAAGCAAGTACAGGGAGTGAAATTAATAAATTAACATGGAACAAAACACAAGCCACGTACAGACATGAAACAGAGTCAATAACACCTGGGGAAAAAACCAAAGGGAGTGACAGATATAGGGGAGGTAATCAGGAAGGTGATGGAGTCCAGGTGAGTCTCATGAGGCGTCCGTGCACGTACCGATGGTGACAGGTGTGCATAATAATGAGAACTGGTGACAACGAGCGCCAGAGAGGGGGGAGCAGGAGTAAATGTGACAGTGTATGACTGATTGTGATTATGCAAAGAGGGTTTACATGTTGGTGGTATAGATTTACTATT
>NW_019954558.1:0-1702 GCF_002910315.2 Salvelinus sp. IW2-2015
ACAGATTTCCACCGGTCTAATGTCCATTACTTGTGTTTCTTGGACCAAGCAAGTCTCTTCTTATTATCGGTGTCCTTTAGTAGAGGTTTCTTTGTAGCAATCCGACCATGAAGGCCTGATTCACGCAGTCTCCTCTGAACAGTTGATGTTGAGATGTGTCTGTTACTTGAACTCTATGAAGCATTTATTTGGGCTGCAATCTGAGGCTGGTAACTCTAATGAACTTATCCTCTGTAGCAGAGGTAACTCTGGATCTTCCTTTCCTGTGGCGGTCCTCATGAGAGCCWGTTTCATCATAGTGATTGATGGTTTTTGCGACTGCACTTCAAGAAACGTTCAAAGTTCTTGACATTTTCCAGATTGATTGACCTTCATGTGATGAAGCAATGATGGACTGTCGTTTCTCTTTGCTTATTTGAGCTGTTCTTGCCATAATATGGACTTGGTCTTTTACCAAATAGGGCTATCTTCTGTATACCACCACTACCTTGTCACAACACAACTGATTGGCTCAAACACATTAAGAAGGAAAGAATTCCACAAATTAACTTTTAAGAAGGCACTCCTGTTAATTGAAATGAATTCCAGGTGACTACCTCATGAATCTGGTAGATAGAATACCAAGAGTGTGCAAAGCTGTCATCAAGGCAAAGGGTGGATATTTGAAGAATCTCAAATCTAAAATATATTTTCATTTGTTTAACAGTTTTTTTGGTTACAACATGATTCCATATGTGTTTTTTCATAGTTTTGATGTCTTCACTGTTATTTTACAATGTAGAAAATAGTAAAAACATAGAAAAACCCTTGAATGAGCAGGTGTTCAAAAACTTTTGACCGGTAGTGTAAGTCTGTACTGTAAGTCAAAACTGTAACTAGGCCACTCAGGAACATTCAATGTCTAGGTAACCAACTCCAATGTATATTTGACCTTGTGTTTAAGGATATTGCCAGTGACACAACATCTCAATTTAATCAATTTTAAACTCAGGTTTTAACACAACAAAATGTGGAAAAAGTCAAGGGGTGTGAATACTTTCTGAAGGCACTGTATGCTTAAATAATGTACGTATTTGCTGTGATAGACTTAAAGGGATAACGTTAGCTTTTATAAATGTTGTTTTATGTTTTAAATCTAGAAAAACATGCCAAAATGATAACAGAAATAGCCCTGGAGCATTACATAGTGCTATTAAACCAAACAAAAAGAAGTTTGGAGATTTTGTATTTCATATTTGAATAATCTAATGTTAGAATTATARGCCTTTAAACACTTKTTGGAGAATARTTGTAMAAATTAAAAGCTGCWACTGTCACGACCGTGAGGAGAGACGGACCAAAGCGCAGCGGATGTATAGTTCCACATCTTTATTATAAAGTGAAACTAAAGCAAAACAAAACAATAAAAGAAACAACGAAACGTGACTACGTGGTGCACAAACACAAAATAATATCCCACAAACACAGGTGGGAAGAATAGCTACTTAAATATGATCCCCAATTAGAGACAACGATTACCGGCTGCCTCTAAATGGGAATCATACAAACACTAACATAGAAAATATAAACTAGAACACAACATAGAAATAATAAACTAGACTACCTCTAGACTACCTACCTCCTAGTCACGCCCTGACCTACTACACCATAGAGAAACAATGGCTCTCTATGGTCAGGGCGTGACAGCTACTCTGTTTATAAT
>NW_019954559.1:0-1702 GCF_002910315.2 Salvelinus sp. IW2-2015
TGTTGGCAGGGTTCACACACTAGCTGAATTTGCAGAGCTAGCGCGCAAACTAAAGCAAACATTAACYATCAAGCTAGCTAGTACCTATTCCATTTATGTGGCGTCGTCAAAGATGGAATCTTTGCTATCRTCAGTTTATTCCAAGATCAGCATGCAGCTGGAGTGCTTCAAAGTCCCTGTGATCAGGTTAGCGATAAACTGAAGTCCAAACTGAACAGAACTACACTCTCTTATACCATTGTCTTAAATATATTTAATGGTCTCGTTGCAAAAGCTAAATTGTCGCAAGTGAACTTTTTTCTTTTTCTTTTATTTCACCTTTATTTAACCAGGTAGCAACGATTATAGCAAACACCACAGAAACGGAATTGGTGCTCGCTAGCTTTGCAAATTCAGCTAATATGAAACAAAATATATTAAAATTACGAAAGGTTGCAGCATATGTTGTGTAAATGTGTGTGTGTGCAGCTAGACCGGCCAGCAAGCCAGTTAGAAAAATGGCAGAAAAGAGTAAAAAGACGGACATCAGAGTATTTTTCAGTACACCAAAACGCAAAGTAAGAACTCTAGTAGCCTAATATCTCAAAGACTAGTTGATAAAATGTTCATAAGAAATAAGTGAAATGCTAATGGGAATGTTTCACAATGATGTCATTAGGCAGAGCAGGCAACAGATGGCACACAGACAGCAGAGCTGGGGACAGATATGCAGGGACAGACTGGCAGAGACAGGGAGTCTCAGGTAAGTTTGTTGAGTCTTTGTTTGGCAACATTATGAAAGGTTCTCAATTTTTTGGACTTGTAAAATAGGGACATAATTGGAAAATGCCATGGATACCCCCACTCTCAACTTAAACTGGTGACTAAACTAAGATTTGTTAAAGGCAATGGTATTGCTGTTGTGATTAATTGTGTAGTTTTGGGTACCGGTAGTTATGAGAACGGCAAACACCTTATTTCTTTTCTAAGAGACAGTCTGTCTCCGGTACCGGTGAGTCGGTGAGGGTGGTGAAAGGGAAAGAGCCAAGGAGAGAGACTTCAGAGGACAGTGTCACAGCCACGGCAGGACCAGGTGTCACCCTTGTTGCCAGCAGCACCAGTATAGGGGACAGTGGCACAGCATTGTCCAGTTACCTCAGTGATGGCACAAAACCATATCAGCCACACCCACAATTTATAGAACCGCAAACTCTTGCCAACAGAGTGTTGACGTTTCAAGAGAGATGGTTTCGCGATTTCCCCTGGCTACATTATAATCCATCAATAAAAGGAGTGTTGTTTTTTCACTGTTGCCAAGGGTTTTCAAGCCAGCCATCTTTTGGCCAAAGAGCAGATGTTGCCTTCATTAGTGCAGGATTTAGGAACTGGAGAAAAGCCATTGAAAAATTCACAGCACATCAAAACTGCCAAACCCACCGCCACTTTGTAACTGTAACAGCACACCAGCTACATCCAATCAGTGCCCAGTTATCCAGCGCGTGGGAGGACGCAAGGCATTGCTTGATGAAAATTGTTAGTTCGGTGCAGAGTTACGATGGTGCCTCAAACATGGCAGGAAAATACACAGGTGCACAGGCAATTATGAGGAGGCAGCAGCCATTAGCCCTCTGTGTCCATTGTGGAGCACACTGTGTAAATCTGATTACACAGGCTGGCTGCTCAGCCTCCCCACTGATCCGGGATTCCCTTTCTTGGGTCCATC
>NW_019954560.1:0-1701 GCF_002910315.2 Salvelinus sp. IW2-2015
ACATGTATGTTTTGTTCGATGAAGTTCATATTTATATCCAAAAATCTTAGTTTACATTGGTGCGTTATGTACAGTAATGTTTTGCCTCCAAAACATCCGGTGATTTTGCAGAGAGCCACATCAATTTAGAGAAATACTCATAATAAACATTGCTAAAAGATACAATTGTTATGCATGGAATTATAGATAAACTTATCCTTAATGCAACCGCTGTGTCAGATTTCAAAAACTTTTCGGAAAAAGCACACCATGCAATAATCTGAGTACACAAAA
The DNA here is from genome assembly GCF_002910315.2 of Salvelinus sp. IW2-2015. Classification (NCBI taxonomy): domain Eukaryota; kingdom Metazoa; phylum Chordata; class Actinopteri; order Salmoniformes; family Salmonidae; genus Salvelinus; species Salvelinus sp. IW2-2015. The sequence goes on from NW_019954560.1 coordinate 274, forward strand.
ACAAGCCATACAGATACCCGCCATGTTGTGGAGTCAACAGAAGTCAGAAATAGCGTTATAAATATTCACTTACCTTTGATCTTCATCAGAATGCACTCCCAGGAATCCCAGTTCCACAAATGTTTGTTTTGTTAGATAAAGTCCATCATTTATGTCCAAATACCTCCTTTTTGTTCACGCGTTTAGTACACAAATCCAAACTCAGGAGGCAAGTCCAGGCGAAAGTTCAGACGAAAAGTCATATTACAGTTCGTAGAAACATGTCAAACGAAGTATAAAATCAATCTTTAGGATGTTTTTATCATAATCTTCAATAATGTTTCAGCCGGAGAATTCCTTCGTCTGTAGAAATGCAATGGAACGCAGCTAACTCTCACGGGAGCTGGCACTCTGTAAATTTAATAAAAGAAAATGAGGCCGTCTGCTTATTAAGATTTTTATTTACAATTTTACTTTTGATGCTTAAGTATATTTCCCAACCAGTGTTGGGAAAATTTACCCAATTGTCATACTTGAGTGAAAGTAAAGATGCCTTTAATATAAAATGACTTGAGTGAAAGTCACCCAGTAAAATACTACTTGAGTAAAAGTCCAAGTATTTGCTTTTAAGTATCAAAAGTACATGTAATTGATAAAATATACTTAAGCATCAAAAGTAAAATTGTAAATAATAAAAAAAATCTTAATAAGCAGACCAGACAGCCTCATTTTCTTTTTTTAAATTTACGGATAGCTAGGGCCACGGTCTAACACTAACATATAATTTACAGACGAAGCATGTGCTTATTGAGTCCGCCAGATCAGAGGCAGTAGGGATGACGAGGGAAGTTCTCTTGATAAGTGTGTGAATAAGACCATTTTCCTGTCCTTTTAGCATTCAAAATGTGTTCAAGTACTTTTGGGTGTCAGGGAAAATATATGGAGTAAAAAGTACTTAAAGAAGATTAGGAATGTAGTGAAGTAAAAGTAGTCAAAAATAAAAAATAGTAAAGTACAGATACTACTTAAGTAGTACTTTCAAGTATTTTTACTTAAGTGCTTTACACCACTGTTGGTTGTGAGGCCTAAAATAAAGTTTGAGGCGGTTTATTGAACCACACTGTAACTATGGCCACCAGAGTTGAAGCATGGAAGATAGGGAAGTTAACTTTTTTGAAGAAGAAGCCTGCTCCATTTTTACAGTATTTGGGCTCTGACAATACATGGTCTTGGGTTTGTTCAGGTTTTTCTGGTATTAGCACTGCTTTCTGCCTGCTTTGCTTGTTTTTATTTGTCAGTTCAAAAAAAGACATATCTACACTATACATACAAAAATAACGTGACTGGGATAGCACAGAGTCAGACTTATTTCCGTTGTGTTCTATTGCTCCTGGGTTATCTGATCACCATTGATTTTAGTTGTGTGTCCTTGCTGTGTTCACAGGTTGT
>NW_019954561.1:0-1701 GCF_002910315.2 Salvelinus sp. IW2-2015
CACACACACACACACACACACACACACACACACACACAGCAGCCCCACCACCAGCTCTCTAGTCCCCCCTCATACCGCCTCAGCCTCAGAACTGACAGGAGAACGTTTAAGGTCAACAGAGCCGCGCTACAGGCAACCGTCCCTCTGTGTCTGATGCAGAGGTTTCTGCAGTCCACTGTTGCACTGCCGCTCCCATTGCTGTCAGCCAGTTAGTATATTTTATTTGATGACTTAAAGAAACACATACAGCCGTATCGCGACGAGAGATTACCTCTCAATAGCTAAAGTGCATACTCCTGGCTTTAGCAAGCCCCAAGCTCTGCAAATGCTCACGTACTCAGTCACTGCTGTTGGTATCTACCGTATGTACATCTCATAAGATAAAGTTTATCTGGTGCTCTAAGAGCCATGAGTGTATCAAATAATGATTGACATCTTACTCAAAAATATCTATTTTTTTACACATATTCCCCAAAATAATTCAAATTATGAATTGATATGTTTAGGCAAAGCCATCTCCACACATTAAGGCTTTATTTGAGGCATATTTTTGGATTATTTCTATATAACCCGTTGTTATAGCCTACTGTAGCCCCTCCCTCACTGTTCCATATCTAGCATAGGAAAACCCTAGCTGTCACTTGACTCCATACACAGCTCTTCCTATGCTAGTGTAACCCTCCAAGGGGGATAAAGTAACCTCGGCCACTGAAATATGAAACCAAATCAAACTTTATGAAATATATATACACATGTAACATCAACCAATACCCTTTCCAATTCCTCATGTCGAGAAAGGGGAAGCTTGTAATGCCATGGGGGGTGTATGATGTCCAGGCAATTTAAGTCAATATTAATATTTAAAGAGAGAGCTGTGGCATAGGACAAAGGGGTGGCTTGAGGAGGGGTGGCGGATGTACTGGGGGGGGGGGGGGGGGTACGATGACAGCCATGAGACGGCTAGGGATGACAGACGCAACATGTCAGCCGCCACCGTGGCTCTGGAAAAGGTGGGAAAGCTGTTTCTGATTACGCCTACACAAGGTAAGCACGTTTTTAGCAGAATGCTGTACACTGTTCAAAATATACAGTCTTGCTGTTTGCTCCAAGACCACCCTCTCTCCCTCAACCCCCACAGTCTGTAGGGATGTTACGCTTAACAGAAAACCCATGTTTTTGACCAAAGTCTATCTGAAGGAATGTGGGCCTGTATCTTACCAACTCCTCACTAAGAAGGCAAGGAGCCCAACAGTAAGGAATTTGGGTCATATAGCTGAGTAAGGAAAATCTTACACACAACAATAACATGATTGGATTGATATTTTGCATTGGAATGACCTAAAGAAACAGAGATTAAACAGGGTGTTCACAGGAATGCGCCACAGCCTCGACATATACATCAAGAGAGGAAGACCAGAGGACCAATACTAAGTGCAGGTTAAGTGGAGCCCGAGAACACCGGTGGTTGGAGCCAGGTTCCTGGGGTGAGACATGGCAGATTGACTGCCCTTCAGAAAGCCCGCTGTTCCCCGGACCACAAATGGGCAAATGTATTTGCAGAGATTGAATGACAGATCCCCAATGCAACGATTAGCGAAACCATAGACCAGGTGGGAAGCGAGGCAAATCGAACAACGAACGGCCTGATTTGATACGATCATATTCATTATAATGCCAGCAGCATTACCACCTGCATACCAC
>NW_019954562.1:0-1700 GCF_002910315.2 Salvelinus sp. IW2-2015
AGATTGGGAGGGATGGAGGGATGGAGGGATGGAGAGATGGAGAGATGGAGAGATGGAGGGATGGAGAGATGGAGAGATGGAGGGATGGAGAGATGGAGGGATGGAGAGGATGGGGGATGGAGAGATGGAGGGATGGAGAGATGGAGAGATGGAGGGATGGAGAGATGGAGGGATGAGAGATGGAGGGATGGAGAGATGGAGAGATGGAGGGATGGAGAGGTGGAGGATGGAGAGATGGAGGGATGAGGGATGGAGGTGGAGAGATGGAGGGATGGAGAGATGGAAGTCAGTGCAGACATGGCCAGTAGAGGGTACTGCCAGTAGAGAGTACTGCCAGTAGAGGTACTGCCAGTAGAGAGTACTGCCAGTAGAGGTTGTACTGCAGTAGAGAGTCTGCCAGTAGAGGGTACTGCCAGTAGAGGGTACTGCCAGTAGAGAGTACTGCCAGTAGAGGGTACTGCCAGTAGAGGGTACTGCCAGTAGAGGGTAGTGTTTGTCCATACGCTGTGGAGCCACATGTACTGTGCGTTTCCATTTCCCCCAAGCTGCCCTGGAACCTCTGGCTCGGGTCACACCAGGGTCTACAGTCTTCCACTGGTGTTGTTTTGTAGAGAAGCATTGGTTTGCCTAGAGTTTGAAAAAGGGAAAATCTTTCCTAGAAATGTTTACAAACAAATCTGTTTTTGTGTGTGAAATGTTTGTAGTGTTTCAGAAGAGAATGATATAGGGGTCGTTCCCATAAAATGAGTGCCTTTTGCATCCCTTTAAGGGTTTAAGTCGAAATTGGGCACCAATATTGCATTTTAAAATCATATTATATTAAATGAAGTGCCCTTTAATATCGACCACATGGACAATAAAAAAAAAAAAAGATTTTTAATATGAATAAAGGTTTGCTAAAATATCAAAATTCAGCATTTTCAGATGTTCCTCCGTCAACCTTTTGTCACTTCTAGGAAGATTTTTTAAAACCTTTTTAACCCTGTAAAGCCCTAGTTGTTGTGTTGCTTTACAGTCAACCTTGTTACAGTCAACCATGTTTACAGTCAATCATGTTTACAGTCAACCATGTTTACAGTCAATCATGTTTACAGTCAACCTTGTTACAGTCAACCATGTTTACAGTCAACCATGTTACAGTCAACCCTGTTACAGTCAACCCTGTTACAGTCAACCATGTTACAGTGAACCATGTTACAGTCAACCATGTTACAGTCAACCATGTTACAATCAACCATGTTACTGTCAACCATGTTACTGTCAACCATGTTTACATTCAACCCTGTTACAGTCAACCATGTTACAGTCAACCATGTTACAGTCAACCATGTTTACAGTCAACCCTGTTACAGTCAACCCTGTTACAGTCAACCATGTTTACAGTCAACCCTGTTTACAGTCAACCCTGTTACAGTCAACCATGTTTACAGTCAACCTTGTTACAGTCAACCATGTTACAGTCAACCATGTTTACAGTCAACAATGTTACAGTCAACCATGTTACAGTCAACCCTGTTACAGTCAATCCTGTTACAGTCAACCATGTTTACAGTCAACCCCGTTACAGTCAACCAATGTTACAGTCAACCCTGTTACAGTCAACCCTGCTACAGTCAACCATGTTACAGTCAACCCTGGTACAGTCAACCCTCCTACAGTCAACCATGTTACAGTCAACCATGTTTACAGTCAACCATGTT
>NW_019954563.1:0-1700 GCF_002910315.2 Salvelinus sp. IW2-2015
TGCACGTCATCTCTAGCTGACACCTTTGCTAACAGGTATTGTGTCAATTTAAAACTTGCACAAGACAGTTCACAGAATTGTCAATTTAAAGACATGTTGCCAATTTATTAATTACTACATTTAGCTAACATTATATAGTTAATCCAAAGATTGTTACCTTTGCCTCGATTCAGCAGTCTCGTCCAGATCAATATGGCATTTGTAGTTCTTTATTAGCAGCCAATTAGCAGTTCATTTTTGGGGGGTAAATACAGGTGAAAATATTGATAAAAGTCACCTTGTCCTCGAGAGATTTCCACAGTTATCAAAACATCATGCCAGGGTAAGCCTACACGAAACACAGCCCTTATTTTAAGTGTTTCTAATGGGAAAAATAACTGGTGGAACCATTTCTCTGTTTGACCGCTAGGTTTTATGGGTATTATGACTCATACTGTGGTACTCTATATGCATTTTCTTCTCTCATTTGAAACGTGGGGGCAAGAAATGTGAATTGTTTTGCTCTCAAGAAAAGGGTGCCATTGAAAGCAGTGATTACTGGGGTAGCAGTAAATGTAAAAGTTGACTAAATTAAGGGGAAGATTCCCGGGGTGTTTGTGATGCTCGTCGTTTGGTGCGACGCAGACAGGGTGGTGTGAGTAGTGAAACAGAAGAGTCATTGTCTGTTCTTTTGAGTTTCGATGTTGAGTCTTTGCCTGACAAAGTGATGTTAGGATATATAAGTTGTCCTGTACAAGCTTTTGTGCCGAATACATTACATTGTTACAGGTGTCAAGCTTATGGGCATGTGGCAGCAGTGTGTAGGAGGGAAGTTCCTAGGTGTGAGAAGTGTGCAGAAGGGCATTAAACAAAGGAATGTGTAGCATTGGGGAATAGTAGCGGTATGTGTTAATTGTACGGATGCCCATGGGGCTGGGGATCAGAATTATTATTACTATTTTTTTTTTCACCTTTATTTAACCAGGTAAGCTAGTTGAGAACAAGTTCTCATTTACAACTGCGACCTGGCCAAGATAAAGCAAAGCAGTGTGGCAAAAACAACAACACAGAGTTACACATAAACAAATGTACAGTCAATACCACAAAATAAAAATCTATGTACAGTGTGTGCAAATGTAGAAGATTAGGGAGGTAAGGCAATAAATAGGCCATAGAGGCTAAATAATTACAATTAGCATTAACACTGGAGTGATAGATGTGCAGATGATGATGTGCAAGTAGAGATACTGGGGTGCAAAAGAGAAAAAAGATAAATAACAATATGGGGATGAGGTAGTTGGGTGTGCTATTTACAGATTGGCTCTGTACAGGTACAGTGATCGGTAAGCAGCTCTGACAGCTGATGCTTAAAGTCAGAGAGGGAGATATGAGTCTCCAGCTTCAGTGATTTTTGCAATTCGTTCCATTTATTGGCAGCAGAGAACTGGAAGGAAAGGCGGCCAAACAAAGGATATGATGACAGTCGGAGCAGGTCTTTTTGCTGATGCCATGTCACATTTTAGTTTTTTATATGACATTCTTTTTTTGTGTGTGTCAATTTCGACCAGAGTTACACATGGAATAAACAAACATACAGTCAATAATACAATAGAAAAAGTCTATATACAGTGTGTGCAGATGAGGTAGGATAAGGGAGGTAAGGCAATAAATAGGCCATAGCGGCGAAATAATTACAATATAGCAATTAAACACTGGAGTGA
>NW_019954564.1:0-1699 GCF_002910315.2 Salvelinus sp. IW2-2015
AGAGAAATAGAAAACCGAAGAAAATGAACAACAATGACAAATGGTTTGATGAAGAATGCAAAAATCTAAGAAAGAAATTGAGAAACCTGTCCAACCAAAAACATAGAGACCCGGAAAACCTGAGTCTACGCCTTCACTATGGTGAATCACTAAAACAATACAGAAATACACTATGGAAAAAGAAGGAACAGCACGTCAGAAATCAGCTCAATGTAATTGAAGAATCCATAGACTCTAACCACTTCTGGGAAATTTGGAAAACACTAAACAAACAACAACACGAAGAATTATCTATCCAAAATGGAGATATATGGGTAAACCACTTCTCCAATCTTTTTGGCTTTATAACAAAGAATAAAGAGCAAAAACATATACAGGATCAAATACAAATCTTAGAATCAACTATTAAAGACTATCAGAACCCATTGGATTCTCCAATTACACACCCTAATTGACAACCAAACAAACCAAAACAAAGGCAAAGTCTTCTCATGCTTTGTTGATTTCAAAAATGCCTTCGACTCAATTTGGCATGAGGGTCTGCCATACAAATTGATGGAAAGTGGTGTTGGGGGTAAAACATACGACATTATAAAATCCATGTACACAAACAACAAGTGTGGGGTTAAAATTGGCAAAAAACACACACATTTCTTCCCACAGGGCCGTGGGGTGAGACAGGGATGGGGCTTAAGCCCCACCCTCTTCAACATATACAGTATATCAAGGAATTGGCGCAGGGACTAGAAAAGTCTGCAGCACCCGGCCTCACCCTACTAGAATCTGAAGTCAAATGTCTACTGTTTGCTGATGATCTGGTGCTTCTGTCGCCAACCAAGGAGGGCCTACAGCAGCACCTAGATATTCTGCACAGATTCTGCCAGACCTGGGCCCTGACAGTAAATCTCAGTAAGACCAAAATAATGATGTTCCAAAAAAGGTCCAGACGCCAGGACCACAAATACAAATTCCATCTAGACACCGTTACCCTAGAGCACACAAAAAACTATACATACCTCGGCCTAAACATCAGCGCCACAGGTAACTTCCACAAAGCTGTGGACGATCTGAGAGACAAGGCTAGAAGGGCATTCTATGCCATCAAAAGGAACATAAAAATCAACATACCAATTAGGATCTGGCTAAAAATACTTGAATCAGTCATAGAGTCCATTGCCCTTAATGGTTGTGAGGTCTGGGGTCCGCTCACCAACCAAGATTTCACAAAATGGGACAAACACCAAATTGAGACTCTGCATGCAGAATTCTGCAAAAATATCCTCCGTGTACAATTTAGAACACCAAATAATGCATGCAGAGCAGAATTAGGCCCATACCCACTAATTATCCAAATCCAGAAAAGAGCCGTTAAATTCTACAACCACCTAAAAGGAACCGATTCCCAAACCTTCCATAACAAAGCCATCACCTACAGAGAGATGAACCTGGAGATGAGTCCCCTAAGCAAGCTGGTCCTGGGGCTCAGTTCACAAACACAAACACACCCCACAGAGCCACAGGACAACAGCACAATTAGACCCAACCAAATCATGAGAAAACAAAAAGATAATTACTTGACACATTGGGAAGAATTAACAAAAAAACAGAGCAAACTAGAATGCTATTTGGCCCTAAACAGAGAGTACACAGTGGCAGAATACCTGACCACTGTGACTGACCCAAACTTAAGGAAAGCTTT
>NW_019954565.1:0-1699 GCF_002910315.2 Salvelinus sp. IW2-2015
TGATTTCCTTTACGGTCCATAGAGGTATTTAAAACGGTATTATAATCTCCCACCATAAACATCGTCTAGTGTTGCTTTTAGAGTTGATACGTCATTATTTGGACAGTAATGAGCCAAATCTGTTTATTGTCCCATAACATATTTAAAATCATCCATCTACTTTGAGGATCTGTTTGGACAATTTGCACATTTGGATCAAAATTACTGTTAATTAATATCATCACCCCTTTTGAACGTCTTTGCCAATGGGYGAAATATATTTCGCTCCCCCAGTTCTTTTTCCACAAAACTTCATCTTCATTTTAGAGGTTACTAAAACGTTTCTATTACGTTTTAGAGGTTTCTAAAATGTAATGCTATTTTTTGAGTTTTTATTATRAGTGGATATTGGCCTAATTCTTCACTGCATGCATTGTTTGTAGTTTTCCTCTGGACATGTAGGAGAATCTTGCAGAACTCTGCATGCAGGGTTTTAATGGGTTGTTTGTCCCACTGGGTAAAATCTTGTTTTGCAAGTGGACCCCACACCTCGTTGCCATAAAGTGCAATTGGTTTAATGACACATTCAATTAGTTTTAGCCAAACTGAAGTGTAGAGACTAAAACCAGGGGCTGAGGATTTCTCTAGAATAGTGGCCAATTCGTAGATGTAAATATTGAAGAGCGCAGGGCTCAGAATGCAACCCTGGCGAAGTCCCCGTCCCTGGTTAAAGAATTCTGTTATTTTCTTGGCAATTTTGATGCTGCACGTATTGCCAGTATACATTGATTTAATTCTGTCATGTGTTTTACCCCCTACAGCACTTTCAATAACTTTGTAGAACAGTCCTGCATGCCAAATAGAATCAAATGCTTTTTGGAAGTCAATAAAGCAAGCGTACATTTTGGTATTATTTTGGTGGACATGTTTATCTATCAGGGTGTGTAGGGTGTAAATATGATCGGCCATGCAATGTTTTGGTATAAATCCAATTCTCTCGCTCTCTTGCTCTTTCTCTCTCTCTCTCCTCTCTCTCTGTCTCTCTGTGTCTCTCTCTCTGTCTCTCTCTCTTTCTCTGTCTCTCTTTCTGTCTGTCTCTCTGTGTCTCTGTCTCMSTCTCWCTCTCACTCTCTCTCTCTCGCTCTCTCTCTCACTCTCTCTCTCGCTCTATCTCTCTCTTTCTCRMTCTGTCTTTAACTCTGCKTCTCTGTTTGTACGTCCGTCTGTCTGTCCGTCCGTCTCTCTCTCTCTGTCTTTCTGTCTCTGTCTCTCTCACTCTCTGTCTCTCTGTCTCTCTCTCTCCTATTCTATTTAATTTATTGGCATGGGAAACATTGGCATGTGAAACATATGTTAGCATTGCCGAAGCAAGTGAGGTAGATAATATACAAAAGTGAAATAAACAATAAAAATGAACAGTAAACATTACACTCACAGAAGTTTCGCAGAACATTACACACTCTCTCTCTCTCTCTCTCTCTCTGTCTCTGTCTCTCTCTCTTGTAGTTAATCTCCTATCACTCCAGCATTGTAAAAAATAATGTTTAAATAAAGGACAAATAACAATAATCTCCTCTCTCTCCCAGACCCGCTGGCCTCTCCATCTAACATCAGTGTGTCAGTAGATAACAGCTCAGCCAGTGTAAGGTGGCAGCCGGTTGACACACACACGGTCCAGGGTCACCTCCTGGGTTATAAGGTAACAACCACTACGCTTCCA
>NW_019954566.1:0-1699 GCF_002910315.2 Salvelinus sp. IW2-2015
TGACGTGGTGGACTCTGAACATAAGCTACCATTAGTTAAGCATTTGGACCTGCCGATGGGTCCGATTGGGGACAATGAACTGTTGCTTCCTGAGCTTGGCGTTACAGTCGGACTATTAGAATATGAAACCTGAGGGAGAGAAGTACACATGATCTTAATAGGGTTTTAGAGCCAGCCAAACAAACCCAGCTTTCCTAACGAGGCCAGAGAGCAGATGATAGCTGAAGATGTTTAGATGGGATATTGGCTTCAGAGAGAGAAAATGACACTGAATTGTTAAGGTTTGGTTTCTGTTGAATCCTACATTAATTTGAATGACGCTGTATATTTCTTGGTGCACTAGTACCACCAGAAACAAAATGATGTTACAGACTAGTGAAATACAAGGCAAGTACAGAAAACAGAAGAACGGAAACATAAAATGACAAGAATATACAAAACAAAGGTGTGACAAATAAGGAAAGTTAACAGCTTAAATATCTATTCAGGGTCTAATCTATAGACAGCATGTTTTTCATACAAACTGAGATGCCTTTGTAAAAGACAGTGGAGAGAAGCAGAGAGTGAGTAGTAATCAGAGAGTGAGTAGTAATCAGATCACATACATTCCCCACTTGGCCGTTGTTGATGCTGCTGATGGAGTGTGCACTGCTGCCCCACTCGCTGACCGGACACTCGGAATACTGCTGAGAGCCCGACTGCATCGCTGTTAGCAATGAGTTCATGGTCTCTTCCGTGGAGGGAATTCCTGAAAAAGTACACAATCACAGACAGGAGGTTTTAACTTTGAAAAGTTGCCAACAAGCAAGACAGCGTTGACTTATTTTGAGGAGCTTCACTTACTTTCTACATGCGCAAACGCACAGAACGGCCCTCTAGGACAATAACCAGTTTGCCTCATGTCATTGCATTTGGTGGATTTGTAGATCTGAAGTGAGAAAGACAGGTTCTCTGCTCATAACTGTGTGGCATTTWCCCAAAACAAGGTTAGACAGATTCACCATTGCAAGAGACAAAATGTGCTAAGCGTTTATAAAGTGTCCAATGTCTCACTTACCTCTGGGTGGAACTGCTGTTCAGTGCGTGAGTGACAGTATTGACAGCTGTCTCCACTGTCACACTTCGATGGCTCACCCCACTCATCCCCATGTTTCACATTGGGACACGGAGTTGACCTGACACATCATTCAAGGGGTTAACTACATATTACAGAATTATTACACAGTTGTCAAAAGGCATTCTCTATGTCGTTAGACAGTCCTAATCTCCTACCTGTATTTGAACTTGCGTGGATTTCGTCTTCTGTCTCTACTATTGTGGTAGTGAGGGCAGGCATAGCCCTGTCTGCATAGCCGTGGAGGCTTGGTGCACTGCTCTGTTTTGTAGTTCGCTAAAACAAAATTGGTGTCTGGAAGGAAAGCACACAATGAGTATGTTGCATGCACACAATAAACGAGTATTGTGGATAGTCAGATTAATATAATCTCTTGATTTAAAACGTTTACATGCTTTTCAAGAACGAGTCCCCTAATAATCCTGTTTACATGGACATCTGAAATCAGGCTACCTGACAGGACTTTGATCAATGTGTCTGCTGCTCACCTTGCCACCGGGGGTCCTCTGTAAGAGTCTTCTCTATCATGGCTTGGCTGGCCAGTACTCCAGGCTGTAGATCAGGGATACCCTCTCCAGATCCCAA
>NW_019954567.1:0-1699 GCF_002910315.2 Salvelinus sp. IW2-2015
TAGACCCTACCATCCTTCAGTCTGCTACTAGGAGCAGAGCCCCACCCAGCTTCACCTTTAACTACACCTCTAGTCTCTTATACAAGATCTGATCTGAAACATTGACTGGGGGAGAATCTCCTAGAGCCTGAGAGCCTTCAAGTCCTCTCTACTCACCTCCCTCAAAACAACACTGGAGGAGAAGATCTGCGGAGATTCACTCTAGGTTGGAGACGGAGGCCCTGTCTCTGTCTCCTAGGTAACCAGGAGAGACGGAGGCCCTGTCTCTGTCTCCTAGGTAACCAGGAGAGACGGAGGGCCTGTCTCTGTCTCCTAGGTAACCAGGAGAGACTGAGGGTGTTTAGTGAATGTAATGTCACAAGTGTTCACGTCAGTGACGTCGCAATCATGCTGTCCATCCGTCCTTCTGATGAATGTCCTAACCGGGGGGGGGGCGGGAACCTGGACACTGATTTTGATTGATTGACAAGTCACTATGAGCCGTCCTTCTGATCTGAGCGAGAAGTGTGTGTGTGTGTGTGTGTGTAACGTTAATATGATGCATGTTCTGTGTGTGTTCGTGCCGGGTCTGTGTCACGTGATGTTGCATGTTGTCCACAGAACCACAGTACTACTACAGTTGCTTAGGAACGTTGACGTTGTAAAAGGACCAGATTGGTGCCCATTCAACACATCTAATCAAACAAAAGAGGATAATCAGTCATGATTTCTGTATTGTAACAAGCCCACGATGTATTTACTTGAGTCCTATTTGGAAATATTGGACTTRTTTCCCTGCATAACATGTAGAAGTTTTTCAGGTTTAGAAGAGGTGACTGCTAAATGCTAACTCCCATTCGTATAAGCTGGTAGCATAGCTAGCATACAGAAATCGTTGACGGTAGTCACGTCGTTTAAAAAAAAAAACGAATGCAGTTGATTGGTGACGATGACGTGAGTTAATGTGAAACATCCATACAAACATTATACTCAGATTTTTTACCTCAACATAGTGTGAAATACACATATAAGACAATAACTTAAAATGTAGGCTAATTTAGCTTGGGATCTTTACCCCGACGCGTTTCCATGGCAATGTCGTTCCATTGTTTTGGTCGAGTTCCGCATCTATTCCAACGACGTGTATATAAACTCTGGACTACTGATGCTATGTATTGGCCAATTAGAGGCTTTAAGCCACCGGTCGGCCATATTGACAGTCCTCCATAGGAATGGATGGAATTCAGCATTTCAATTAAAGGTGTCAAGGACAAAATTACATGTATTTAAGTATTTGTTGTTGTTGTAGTGGGGGACAGTGACATTAGTACGTTTAAGGGGGGTATAAACCCTGGATGGCTGACAGGGGGGTGCTGTATTGCAGCCACCAGGCAGCCATCTTGGCTCTCCTTAATGATGTGTATAAACCCTGGATGGCTGACAGGGGGGTGCTGTATTGCAGCCACCAGGCAGCATCTTGGCTCTCCTTAATGATGTGATAAACCCTGGATGGCTGACAGGGGGTGCTGTATTGAAGCCACCAGGCAGCCATCTTGGCTCTCCTTAATGATGTGTATAAACCCTGGATGGCTGACAGGGGGGTGCTGTATTGAAGCCACCAGCAGCCATCTTGGCTCTCCTAAAGATATGTATAAACCCTGGATGGCTGACAGAGGGTGCATAATTTTACATATGTGAGCTAAACTAAAATATCCCCCCC
>NW_019954568.1:0-1699 GCF_002910315.2 Salvelinus sp. IW2-2015
GTAGCTTTGATTGGACTGATCATGTCAACATCATACTTTCAAAAWCTTAGCTAGCAAGCTAGCAGTCATCATGAATCAATTGGACAATCTACTGGCAAATCCTTTTCAATCCTTGTCATATGAAGAGAAATTCTAGATAAAAATGTATCGGTGCTCATCGGCCATTGGACATAAACATTATACAACAAGTTGGAAATCACAAATTTCAACAATGAGGGGTTTGAAGGAATCAGTGGCTGACTACAAGCATTGCAAAGCAATCACTAGCGTGCTATTCAGTGGAGTGGGCGTGTGGTCCAAGTCTGGGTTTAAGGGTCTTTTTTCCATGCTTAAAAGGATAAACGTTTAACATTGGCCATGCTGTCAATCCAACATGACTTCTGCCGCATTCAAGACAACTGGGAACTCTGGGGGGGGGGGACGAGCGTCGACTGGGAGATTAGATTTTGAAAGGTCATCCAACTCTGAATTCCAAGTCAAAAACTCTGGCCTCTTTCTAGAGCTCTGACCTGAAGATCACTGACATCATGATTTGACCATGTTTTTTTCAGAGTTCCCCGTTGTCTTGAAAGCACCATAAATCCAGAGAATGACAGATTTTGATGAGTTTCATGATAAAATTTGCCCACGAAGGACCGGCGCGCCACCTTCCTGTTCAAGTGAGCACAGCACAACAAGGTCCAAAAATGTATTGTATGCTGCTGCATAAATTATGTAATATGCCAACGAGATATGTATACTGTAGCTAAGAAAGTAATACTAAGTGTATGTTGTGTAGTAAGCTATTAGTAGCCCATGTGCCTCACCCTAATAATTTTTTCCCTTTTCCCCTTATAACTTAGCCTACTGTTCTGACTTGGTGGTGCACATGTAGCCTATAGCCTGTTTTTAGAGAAATATCATCAAATATTGTCAGAGCTTTCATTGTCTGCTTATATGCCCCCTTTATTTATCCTATGGTTCTGACTTGGTGTACAGGGAGAATACTGTAAGAACGGCCCATGTTCTGAATTCTGTCGCTGTACATTTCAAAAGTGCTGAACAAATAGTTTTAATGACTACACCGGTGCTAGCTCGTCATTAATGTCTTAATCGAAGTTACGTATTGCCTCTTATCCGCTCATCGTCCCCTTATGCCATAGTTTGTACATCTTAATTGTCAGTAGAAACCAGATTTGTTTAAGCAAGTCAGCCATATCAGCTATGTTTTTTAATAAGGCAGTAAATGAGGCTGAATGAAAATAAATTCTGCCAGACAAGGCTCCGCTGATAGCCGGGTATAGTAGTGGTAAGGTGTTCGGACTTCTGTTGGGACTCTGCTGTTGGGACAGCTTTCTGTAGGCCCTAACAGTTTGTGGGCACCATTTGTCACAGTTATAGTGTAATTAATGTGTTGTGTTGTGTAGTTCCTTTGCTGGCATGCATCTAAAACAATTTGGGGGAGTTTGCCCCACCAAGATTTACATGCTAAAATCGCCACTGGCGTGGATGAATGTTTCATCCTGACGGAGCCCTGTCACAAACATGCCCTCTGCCACAACAGGCCCAGGTCGTTCCTGTGTGTGTGGCCTACGGGGCATCAGGCCCGGTGTGTGGACCTGGATGAGTGCCAACAGAACAACGGAGTATGACATGCTGCTGCCACCTATTGTACTCCCTTTTACCTTCCATTCCCTAACTATGTGTGTGTGTGTGTGTG
>NW_019954569.1:0-1699 GCF_002910315.2 Salvelinus sp. IW2-2015
TTGAACTCCAGTGCAACGACACGCTGAAGTCAAAGTATGATGCTGTGGGCGCCGCACAGTTTCCACGGTTCATCCCTGACACAATGCCTCAGCTCCGCACCCAAGCTGCTCAGATGCTCTCCATGTTCGGCAGCACTTATCTATGCGAGCAACTTTTCTCCTCGATGAAGATGACCAAAACAACTCACAGGAGACGTCTGACTGATGAACACCTTCGCTCGATACTGAGGATTTCTTCAGCTCAGAGCCTGAGCCCAGACATTGATGAACTAGCATCCAAGAAGAGATGCCAGGTATCTGGCTTGGGCACATCAGATTAGATCAGTGTGCAGTAATTAATGTTTTCTTTGTGCACTTTTTCTTGCTACAAGGCATGGGCTTGAATGGTTGATTGATTTATTATCATTTTATTTGTAAAATTATTAGCCAGTGGAAAAAGTTTATTTTGGTATTTAAATCAGAAGGCTGCAAATAGAAAAGAGGCATACAATTTTTATTTAAATTTTATTTATTTAATAAATGAATGCCATTGATGTGTTTTTTCATTTGAAATTCGATTTTGCATGTCTCCACTATTAAATTATATATTGTATGGTAATAAGCGATGCTTGTTCCATATTCAATGTTAAAGCAAAACTTGTTTGGGTCCATATTAAAAGGTTCATTTGTTCAATGTTGGCCCGCGACTTTGTTCAGGTTTTACATTTTGGCCCACTGGGTATTTGAGTTTGACACCCCTGGATTACCTCAACTAGCCTGTACCCCCGCACACTGACTCGGTACCGGTGCCCCCTGTATATAGCCTCGTTATTCTTATTGTGTTACTTTTTATTATTACTTTTTATTTTAGCCTACTTGGTAAATATTTTCTTCTTCTTGAACTGCACTGTTGGTTAAGGGATTGTAAGTAAGCATTTCACAGTATTCATCTTATATAGTACTTGGAGATGGACCCCACACCTGCATCACACTGATAATGGTTAGTCAAGGAATTCCCTCTAGTTAATAGGACGTGTGTATCACCTCACACACATAAATAGGCATTAGCTGAAAAATAATAGGACATTTGTTTCCTACAATAAGTTCTGTTCAAAAAAGCACTTTGTATTCTCTCACCGAGCTACAGCAAACTATACCAAACTGGCAAATGAACCCTGTGTTGTTCTGGAACAAGTATTGTTTGTCCATGATTGTAAAATAGTAATTGTTAATTCACTAAACAGAAATGATATCGAAAAAAAACAGGGTCCTGATTTAAGGGACAATTTCCTTGTGGAATTAGAATAAGAAAAAATAAGCTCTAAACAGTCAAAGTTTATGTAACCAATTCAGATAAGGAAATCATAAAGGCATATCAGTTTCTTGGATAGCTTATTGGAAACCGTGCCAATCCAAAGAGGAAATGAAGCATACAACTCCCTGTGCCTCTTACTGCGATTACCTTATTTGGTTTGCTGTAACGTGGGTCTATGTGAGGTAAGGGTAAGCTGTAATGTTTACAGGACAATAACAATGATATTAGCTGGGTAAAGAACCTTGTCCTTAACAAGATATACAGTCAATTAGCCAGCGTCAGCAAGTCACCAAGCCAGTCAGTCAGTCAGCCAGTCGCTACAGTCAGTCAGCCAGCCAGTCGGTACAGCCAGCCAACCAGTCAGTCAGCCAGTCGCTACAGTCAGTCAGCCAGCCAGTCAGCCAG
>NW_019954570.1:0-1699 GCF_002910315.2 Salvelinus sp. IW2-2015
GAACTCACAGTCTGACTCACAGTACTAGTACCCACCAGAGACAAGGGTTTCCTAACAGGGCAGGAAGCTATGTAATGTCCTGCCCCTCCACAGTACAGACAACAGTTGGAGTTCAGCCTACGAGAGCATTGCGCAAACGATAACCTAGCTCTTCCCAATTGCATAGGCTCAGGAGAAACCAACTCACCCGTCGTAGATAATTCACGAGGGAGCTCGGGTGGCTTCGGATCCTCTCGGGAAAACTGCCTTCGTGAACTTCCGGATTCCGTTGAAGGTGAACGAGTCATAGCGGATGAACGAGTGTGCCCGAGGCCAGACCTCCTCTCACTCCTGCGTTCCCTTAAGCGTCAATCAATTTGAATGGTTAGGGCGATGAGGGAGTCGAGATCTACCGGCAATTGCCGAGCAGTTTCCATGAAGAAAGGTATCGAAGACAGACTCCGGATTACAGGCACTCTCGGCGGCCAACATGCAAAAATCAACCGCGTAGTCTGCCACGCTACGGGAGTTTTGACGTAAATCAAGAAGTTTACTGGCCACCTCTCTCCCGGATACCGGAGACTCAAATACCTTCCTTTACCTCTGCCCTGAATTCCTCCAGATGACAACAAAGGGTGGCTTGTTGCTCCCAAACAGCCGTAGCCCAGGAGAGCGCCCTTCCCGACATTAACGTAATATTATACGCTATCTTCGATTTATCCGAAGGGAACGAAGGTGGCTTTAGCTCAAAAATAAGTGAGCACTGAGAAAGAAAGCCCCGACAGGTACCAGGATCTCCAGAATATTGCTCCGGAGGAGGTAAGCGGGGTTCTCGGGGAACCGGGGTAGGCTGTACCACCTCACCACTAAAATAAAAAAATGTACTGGGAGGTTGGGGTCTCTCAGGGATTGCAGACAGCCTATGAGTTAACTCCTTAATTAGCTCCATAGTAGCCATAAACCCTTGGTCGTGGCGTTCTGTCAGAGAACGAAGCCCTTCCAGAAGGTTCTGTAACAGCTCCTCATGTCTCCCAATGGTGTCTCTCTGCAGGGAGACAGTGTGGCGAAGCTGGTCCAAGTCTGCTGGGTCTGTCATGGCCAGTTTGTACTATCGTGACACAAGGCGAGACCCAAATGCAGACACAGGAGGCAGATGGTTGGAGTTTAAGATGTTTAATAAATCCAAAAAGAGTAGACAAGAGAATGGTCGTGGACAGGCAAAAGGTCAAAACTAGATCAGAGTCCAGGAGGTACAGAGTGGCAGACAGGCTCGTGGTCAAGGCAGGCGGGTACAGAGTCCAGAAAAACAAGCAAGGGTCAACCCCGGGAGGACTAGAAAAAGGAGAACAGAGGAGGAGAATAGCAAAAAGCAGGAGAACGGGAAAAATGCTGGTTGACTTGGAACATACAAGACGAACTGGCTCAGAGAGACAGGAAACACAGGGGTAAATACACTGGGGAAAACAAGCTGCACCTGGAGGGGGTGAAGACAATAACGAGGACAGGTGAAACAGATCAGGGTGTGACAATCTGACATATCAGAATAGCATTCCCTGACAGACATATTGTGTTCTTTCATCCTTCTGTAAAAAAGCTAACCATTACACTGTCATGAAATATGATTATATATCGACTATGAAACAAATATGACATGGCCTGCTTATGAGATGCCATGAAAGAAAGTTAGATGAATTCAACTGAAAATGGCGAGAACAGGCGT
>NW_019954571.1:0-1698 GCF_002910315.2 Salvelinus sp. IW2-2015
GGCAAGGAATATGAGACCAAAAACTAAACTTATGATAACTTTAATATAATAGTGAATTAATCCAAATCATTAGGAATTATTCAAATGGGAGAACTAGATACATAAAGTGCTTTAATTTCTAAACAGTAAAACAGGTATGTATGAACACTGAAATAAAAGGTGACATTCTCCACTGTCGCATAATATGAAACATTCTATCTCAAATCCAAAATGCTGGACGATACCGCAACATTTAAAACTGTAAGCTTCACTGTCCAAACACATATGGTGTGGACTATGTGTGCCTGGTTGTGGATCTGGTGAACAGTTATCACTTGTTGACGAACTACAGGAATACTGACCTCAGAGTCTCCAGTTTACAGTGTGGATTCCCCAGTCCAGCAGAGAGCTGCATCACTCCTGAATCCTTCAGATCATTGTTACTCAGATCCAGCTCTCTCAGGTGTGAGGGGTTTGACTTCAGAGCTGAGGCCAGAGAAGCACAGCCTTTCTCTTTGACTCCACAGCCTGACAGCCTAACAAAGGGATTTCACAAACACACTGTTAATTTAACTTCAGTAGTGTAGAAGGTTAACGGTGAATGCTTTTGGTTTAATCTTTAAAACAAGATATAGATTCATCTTCCATCTCCTACAATTGTATGGTCATATTGTTATACTAATGCGAACATCGATGTATTGATTCAATATGATGTTCAATAATACATATTGTTCTCTAAACTGAATAATCTTCCTGATAACTAGTACTTAAATGTCATTTTATGGACTCACAGAGCAGCTATGGAGGCTTTGATCACTGGCAACAGCCTCAGAAGACCTTCCTCTGATCTGGAGTATTTCTTCAGGTCAAACACATCCACCTCCTTCTCTGAAGTCAGCAACACAAAGACCAGAGCTGACCACTGTGCAGGTGACAGGTTGGCTCTAGAGAGACTTCCTGAGCTCAGGTAGCTTTGGATCTCCTCCACTAGAGAATGGTCATTCAGTTCATTCAGACAGTGGAACAGATTGATGCACATCTCTGGAGAGTGATTCTCCCTGATCTTCTCCTTGATGTACTTGACTGTTTCTTCATGGCTCTGTGAGCTGCTTCTTGTTTTTGTCAGTAGGCCTCGTAAGAGCTTCTGATTGGACTCCAGTGAGAGGCCCAGAAGGAAGCGGAGGAAAAGGTCCAGGTTTCCTGTCTCACTTTGTAAGGCTTTATCACAGCACTCTTGTAGAAAGCAACTTCAAGCTGGTCTCTGAATAGCGAAGAAAAGTTACTGCTCGTTGATTGCAGTTTGACCATTAGATTCGCATTGTTGTTGATGAATGAGAGGAGCACATATACAGCAGCCAGAAACTCCTGAATGCTCAGATGCACGAAGCAGTACACCTTGTCCTGGTACAGCCCACATTCCTCKTTAAAGAGCTGTGTGCACAATCCTGAGTACACTGAGGCTTCATTGACATCAATGCCAGCCTCTTTCAGGTCTTCTTCATAGAAAATCAGATTGCCTTTCACAAGCTGTTGAAAAGCCAGTTTCCCCAGTGACAGAATGCTCTCTTTATTCCAGTGTGGACCTGTCTCTTCTTTCCCAAGATACTTTTCATTCTTCTGTCTGGTATAAAACACCACAAGGTGTGTGTACATCTCAGTCAGAGTCTTGGGCATCTCTTCTCTCTTATGTTTCAGCATGTCTTCAAGGACTATTGCAGA
>NW_019954572.1:0-1698 GCF_002910315.2 Salvelinus sp. IW2-2015
ATCTGGCGGACCGGCCGTCACAAGACGCGAGATTTCATCCTTTCTGGAGAGACGAGGGAGAGTAAGGCATAGGTTCAACAGCAACAGCGAGTTGTTGGAAGCCAGATCGTTTGACATGTATACGCAGCGGTAGCTGTTTGACTTAGCAAACGAGGATCGGATGTCGTCGCTTTCTTTTCAAATGGTTGACGAAGTAAGAAAGTAGAAAGACTCCTAGGGATCTAGAGGCAAGGGCCGGCTGGTCCAGAGACGAGGTCAGGTGGTTCCACAGGTGCAAGGGCCGGAGGTTTAGTGCAGGGAGGAGGCGGCCTCCAGAATGGAGAGAGAGCAGGCCACCGGGTTCAGGGAACGTGGGTCCCTCCCAGAGTCAGGGAGCGGGGCTGGCTCTAGCAGTGCAGGAAACTAGCAGTAAGTCCCTGAACTGTCAGCCTAAAACTGAGGATCTGTGCAAGCCAGGTATGGTGGGAGGCTGCAAACCTATCTAAGCAGGGAACTTGTAGCCTAGTGCTAGTATAGGCGACTGGGTGCCGAATGAGGCTGGGTAYTGYGAACTGGCTAGGAGCAGGGACTGCACACCTAAAGGAATAGATAACTCAGGGTTTAGTAAGACGGGAAAATCAGGTCCTAAAACTAGGGCAGGAGATTTGGCGRGAAGYRCTGAGGGAGCTGACTGCTTGCTGGCTGGGGGYTGCGGACCAACTGAGGGCAGAGGCTGCAGACCTAGTGGGGAAGAGAACCTATAGCCTGGCGGARCAGTAGACTGAGGGMCGACTAGAGCTGGAGACAGCAAAACCGCAACGACTGAAGGCTGGGAGACAAGTGCTGATAACATTGGGCCTGACAGGGAAACTGATTCTGGACCTGACGGGGAAACTGACTCTGGACCTGACGGGGAAAACGACTCTGGACTTGACGGGGAAAATTACTCTGGACCTAACAGGGGAAACGACTCTGGACCTGACGGGGCAAAAAAACGACTCTGGACCTGACGGGGAAAACGACTCTGGACCTGACGGGGAAAACGACTCTGGACCTGACAGGGGCAACGACTGAGGGATAGGAGATCACAGCTAGTACAGCAGGAGACCGAGGACCTAGTGCTAGCGAATGAGGGCCAAGGGGGGCTGAGGACTGAGAACCTAGCACAGATAACTTTTGGCCCAGCAAGACAGGAAGCTCTAAGCCTGGCAGGCTGAAAAACTGTGGAGACAGCAAACCTAGTACAACAAACTCTGGGCCTAGAATGGCCGGAGGTCCTAAACCTAGCAGGCTAGGCAAGTGCCTACCAACTAAGTCAGGGGGCTGCGATCTGAGCAGGGCAGCAGACTGCAGGCCTGACGGCGAAGAAAACATGGGGCCAAGCTGGGTAGGGTGCCTATGGCCTGGCAGAGCAGCAAACTTAGGACCCACTAGTGCAGGAGACTGTAGACCTAGAACGGCTGAGGACTGGGGGCCTAGCACTATGGCTGGAGTCTGGGAACCTAAGTCAGACAAGTTTGAACCTGCAACTGGGGCCTGAGACTGAGGGCGGCCCCTCTGGTTCGTGCCATGGTGGAGATCTTTGTGGGTGATACTCGGCCTTGTCCAAGTTGGTGGTTTGAAGATATCCCTCTAGTGGTGTGGGGGCTGTGCTTTGGCAAAGTGTGTGGAGTTATATTCTGCCTGGTTGGCCCTGTCCGGGGGTATTGTCGGACGGGG
>NW_019954572.1:4061-5353 GCF_002910315.2 Salvelinus sp. IW2-2015
GCTCAGGTGCATCCCGTTTCCATTGATCATCCTCGAGATGTTTCTACAACTTGATTGGAGAACACCTGTGGTAAATTCAATTGATTGGACATGATTTGGAAAGGCACACACCTGTCTATATAAAGTCCCACAGTTGAAAAAATATTTTATGCATTTTAGAATAAGACTAATGTAAAAAATTTGGAAAAAGTCAAGCTGTCTGAATTCTTTCCGAATGCACTGTATCTGAGCATTGAAGTGTATTCATGGATGCCAAGGGAAGCCAGGATTCCCCAAATATTTAATCAATAATAAAATGTATTTAAAATGTTGTTCGTTTCTCTCTGTGTTTTCATAACTTTTCGTCAATTCGCAAGTGGCTGAAGCTCACCGGAGAAATCCTCAGAGCGAGCGAAACAGCACCCCTCTGTCTCAGTATGTGTAGCCCATGTATCTGATAATACCTGGAACAAAAGAGTATAACATGTTGACACCATAGCATTTGATTGATTGATACCAGCAAGTACTTGGCCTACTTTGATAAAACATTTTGAAAATAATTAGCCAATCAGTTGAGCTGAGCTCAATTGTGGGTTGTCCTGGTGAATCTCACCGAAGAAATCATCTGAGTAAGGTTAACAGCCCCCCTGTCTCAGTATGTGTAGCCCATGTATCTGATAATGTCTGGACCAAAAGAGAATAACATGTGCTACTGTGGCATTTGATTTATACCAGGAAGTATTTGGCCTCCCGTGATCATTTATTTTTATTTTTAAGAATTAGCCAAATCAGCATTGAGCTGAGCTCAACTCAACTGTGAGTTGTCATGGTGCAGCAAAACACCCCCCAAGGGAGGCCAGTTTGGATGTGGCTTCAGACCAATCAAATCACTTCCTAAGCAAAACAAATTAAAAAAAAAAAACATGTCTGTTCCTTGTCTGCTTATGTTGATGTCCGAGAGTAGCTAGCTTTCTAAATCAGCCCTTTCCTAAACCATAGATGGAGATTGTGGTTTTGACTAAATTCTCTGTACAGGCCAATGATTATCAAATCAAATCAAATGTATTTATATAGCCCTTCGTACATCAGCTGATATCTCAAAGTGCTGTACAGAAACCCAGCCTAAAACCCCAAACAGCAAGCAATGCAGGTGTAGAAGCACGGTGGCTAGGAAAAACTCCCTAGAAAGGCTAGAACCTAGGAAGAAACCTAGAGAGGAACTAGGCTATGAGGGGTGGCCAGACCTCTTCTGGCTGTGCCGGGTGGAGATTATAACAGAACATGGCCAAGATGTTAAAATGTTCATAAATGAC
>NW_019954573.1:0-1698 GCF_002910315.2 Salvelinus sp. IW2-2015
CTTCTTCTTCTGGACGATCTCCGTCTCCTACTGGGACTGTCTTCTTACCCCCTCCTATCATGTGGAACAGTCTGTAAGTCATTCATCACATAACCTAGCTCTGGTCCAGGGCATTATGTGCGGCTTGCTGAAGGAAGGCTCAGTGTCTGCAAGCTGTACTTAACGCCCTGGACCAGAGCTACACATTACCCACCTCTGGCCATCATGGACAGTCAACTCATCACATTCACATAAGTCACAGTTGAGTGAGTTGTGTGATTAAAGGCAGTTTAATTGATCAGAAGTTTAATTATTATTGTAATATTGTWGTAAATTGTCTGAGTTCACTTCCTAAATAATGTGTTGACATTCCTTTGCTCCCAGATACAAGCAGGCAGAGATGGAGGTTCAGTTCCTGAGGGAAGAGAAGAAGACCTGTACAGAGAAGGAAGCCCACATGCTTGAGTTGAGGGGGAAGGATCGAACCATCCGAAATCAGAAGAAGGAGATGGACAGACTTCAAGTGTGCCTCTGGGAGGAGGAAAAGAAGAAGAGGAATGGTGGAACGGAGAAGGACGAGATGATTGAACAACTACAGTCTGAGACAGACCATCTCAGAGCCCTTTTGAACGATGAAAGGAGGAGAAGAAGAGTAGAAAGGGGTATTATGAAAGAGTGGAAGGCTGAGATCCTGAGACTGAGGGAGGCAGAGAGCCAAAGGGACGCAGAGAGCCAGAGGGAGGCAGAGAGCCAGAGGGAAGCAGAGAGACAGAGGGAAGCAGAGAGAAAGAGAGAAGCAGAGAGACAGAGGGAGGCAGAGAGACAGAGGGAAGCAGAGAGAGCCACAGAATGGGAGGTGAACCAGAGAAAAATGCAGGAGATCAACAGACTAAAACAACTGCTGGAGCTCCTGATGGTGGACCTACAACTGGCCCACGTAAGACATGTCATTGTTATTATTAAAAGGCAGTGTATATTCACCCGGCTGAAAATGAATGGCGGCGGGAAGCTGTATGCTAACCCAATGTTAACTTTTATGCCTTTCCTAAACGTTAACCCTTACCTTAACCTCACTGAAACTATACCTAACCTTTACCATAACCCAACCCTAGGTCCTAAACCTAACCTTCATTTATCTCAACCCCTACGCCTTTCTTCTGCCGGTTGAATATCCACTTCCTTATTAACGTCATTACTGTTGTTGTTGTTGATAACTGTATCTGTGCAGGTTGTACATAATTGCATTAGTGAAACATCATTTGTAGGAGTAATTTCTACAAGCATAAACATTAGATGCAACATTAAATTGCAACAGGAATTTCTCAAACCCCTAACTGAATGGGCAAGCTAGTTGTGTGTTTGTATTTGTAKACATTTTGGACATAATTGATTCCATAAAATGTCTCATAATTTTTTCAAACCATGTCAATACATTAATTGACAATGAATTGTCCAGATGAATTGATCAAAATGACCCTGCTATTGATGTTGTTCAGTGTTTGATTCAATTACATAGGTCTAAGTTGTATTTCTATGTATCATTCTCTGCAAATGCTTTGAAAGTATGTCTTGGTCATAGATTATCACTAATTTAACCTTTTAATTTTAAGCAAGAGATAGAGAGATTGAGGCTATGGCAGAAAGTCATGGAGGATCAGCGACCAAGACTGGCCTGGAACAACAAACCTATTGAGACAGAAAGAGAGAGGGAAAGAGAGA
>NW_019954574.1:0-1698 GCF_002910315.2 Salvelinus sp. IW2-2015
CGAGAATTCCGACCTGTGAGTACCTGTTTCATAGGCTGCTGCTCGTATCTTAATACTGGGTGAATCACATTAATAATTTAGCCCAGTGGCAAGGGAGCCACCACCGGCTAGAGAGAGACTGAGAGAAGAGTGACTGAGCGACTAGAGTGAGAGAAGAGTGACTGAGCGACTAGAGTGAGAGAAGACCAATATAGCACTCTGTCTTTGGGTTCTACTGTGTGTGTAAATTACAGTGCAAAACGCTACATTAATAATCAACACATTCAGCCTTTGTTTGGGCGGTGAACGGCAGGAGTGGGCCATGTAATTGGTTACTTTAATAACTGGGAGTGGTGCATTGCTCTTTTTCTTGTGTCACACACACACACACACTAATCGCACACGGGCATAGCCGCATACACACATTCACTCACAAACATAGGCGACACACTCACCCATACGCACACACACTGCACTGGCACACTGACACACACGTACACAAATACAAATCACTCGCGCACACAAACTAGGCTACACAGACACTCACATGGCTGTATTCATACCCTGTCGTGTTTCATTTTGGTTGGTGGAGTGTAGTAATACGAGAAAAGAATAGTATTTAGTCAATCTGAGTTCACTGGGTGTTTTGAGGGCTCTTAAAAGGCACGGTCGAATTTGACTCGCTTTTATTCACCATTTAATATTAGAGCTAATAACTAAGGCAGTTTGAAGGTTATTTTTTTTCAATGATGTGCGGGGCTCTAAAAAAAGAAAAACGGTCTGAAATTGCCTGTGAATCAGGGATTTTTTTAATTTTATAGATTTTTTAAATTTGATTATCATCCTTAATTTGACCAGGGAAGTCACTTTGAGATTGACGGCTCTTTCTCAAGAGTTGAGAACAAGATAATAGCTGATAGATTTATAATACGAAAGGTGTACATAACAACGGGAACAGGGCAACCAGTCGCAGCATTCAGTCAAGTGCGTTTGTGTGTGCGGTGTGCGTTCGTTCTGTTTAGTTCTGCTCCAGGCGAAGAAAAAGAGAATTCTTGACATTGACATAAATTGAAAATACAATATTTGTCATTGAATTGAACCTTGAGGCCTGTTCTCTATTCTCTACTACCACCTTTATAACGTGGGTACATGTATTATAGAGAAGCATGTGTGTGTGGAGGGATGGGTTGGGGTGGGGCTGTGTCAAATAAAATCACATTTATTGGTCACATACACGCGTTTAGCAGATGTTATTGCGGGCGTAGCGAAATGCTTGTGTTTCTAGCTCCGGCAGTGCAGTAATATCTAACACTTTCACAACATATACCCAATACAAACACTTCTAAGTAAAGGAATGGAATTAAGAATATATAAATATATTGACGAGCAATGTCAGAGCGGCATAGACTAAGATACAGTAGAATAATAGAATACAGTATATACATATGAGATGAGTAGTGCAAGATACGTAACATTATTAAAGTGACTAGTGCTCCATTTATTCAAGTGTCCAGTCTATGTATATAGGCAGCAGCCTCTTATGTGCTAGTGATGGCTATTTAACAGTCTGATGGTCTTGAGATAGAAGCTGTTTTTCAATCTCTGTGTTTGTGCATGTATATATGTGGTTGTGCATGTATGAAAAAACCTTGATGTGTGTGTGTGTGTGTGTGTGTGTGTGTGTGTGTGTGTGTGTGTGTGTGTGTGTGTGTGTGTGTG
>NW_019954575.1:0-1697 GCF_002910315.2 Salvelinus sp. IW2-2015
TTTACAACTGTTATGTGATAGCTTGCAAAGAGATTGGTAGTTGTAGATGTGCGGGCAAAAATATYTATGTGTTTAGGGTTGCAATATTCTGGAAACTTTACCTAAAAGGTTCTCCAGAATTCCTGGCCAGAAGATTCTAGCAATCAGGAGGGGAATTACAAGGAAAAACAGAATTTTGCATCCCTAGGTTTGATTCATTCCCTTTTATCTGGGAAGATTATTTATCAATCTTCTTGCTTGTCTTTCACAATGCATCTTTGTGTTTGTATTTAGTAGTGAGATGGGAGGATAAGACCCACATTTATTGTTTTTTTTTTAATCCGTCATATTCAATAAATGCTTGTGTTGAACTACTCATGTCTTTTACTTTTTGTAGGGCATCATTTACAAAAACAAAACAATTAGCGGTCTTTGCATGCACATTTGTGTCTTAGATGTGTTTGAGTCCAGTCAGAGTAAACAGGCTATTTGCATGTCAGGTCAAGGGAAATATGATACATAACTGCAGGCAGGGGGGCAGACACTTCTCTTGTTGGTGCTCTGGTCTGTATGCAAAATGGCACCCTATACCATATCAAGGGCTCTGGTCAGAAAAAAGTGCACTGTATAGGAAATGTGGTGCCATTTTGGACACACCTTGATTAAATCGTCAGTGTGACGTAACACAGGTGGGGCAGGGAAGGGTCGGGTAGAGCAGAGATTTGGATCAGGTCCAGCGTCTGTGACAGGCACAACCGCAGCACACCCCAGGGGACGGGGAAGCTGCAAGATGGGTTTGAGTCCAGTCAGAGMAAACAGGCTATTTGCATTTGCATGTAAAAAATAAATAAAAAAAGTTACAATTTGAATTTAAACCCCAATTGAATAAAAATTTAAAATGTTGGAAAATATATTGTTAAGGATTTTATTTCCCCTTAATCACAWCACAAGCAACTTTTACCAGTTGAATGTAGACAAAAATATAATACTTTTCTGGACACTAGATTGTCAGACTTAATATTTTGGTTTCATTTTGATACTCCAGGACTGGAATTACTCAGAGCAGATTGTGGATTAATAAATTGTTCTTCTTTCTATCTGTAAAATGCTAATGAATGCCTTTTTGACACATTTTTCAGAAGAAAGTTTATAGAGAATAAAAATTGTACAACATATGAATAAATCCCTATGGACAAGTCTCTGAACTATATTGAAGGACAGCCACACACAATGTGGTTTATGCAGATGCTTCTGAAACTGAGAAAAGTGACTTGGCGTGTGGGAAGAGTTAGACTTTCGGGAAATAGCAGTTAAAAACCTGTCGACTGAATCTAGACTACGACACGCCAAACACATTTTTAGACCCAGTTACTACATAAGGTATAGTCCAGTTTGTTACATTCTTTATGAAATGGGCATTTACATTATGTGTAATTCGATGTAGTGAGCTTTTGTGAAAGGAATTTAATTCCTATATGTTAGCAACCAATTCAATTAAAACACTCTGCCCATACATAAGAATTTGTAAGATACTCATTAGCATAAAATGGACAGAAACCAGTCTCAAAATCAATCAATCAATAGCGTTTATTCTCGAGAGTACTGATCATAGTACAATTTACTTCAGGTTATATAATAAAAATGACGTCATAGGTTTTAAAATGTCCTTCCTCCTCTCGGATACAATGGCAGTACAGTTAGCGTTCTTATTTTGTCTG
>NW_019954576.1:0-1697 GCF_002910315.2 Salvelinus sp. IW2-2015
TTGGGGCCTAATGAATTTGTTTAAATTGACTGATTTCCTCATATAACATATAATGTAACTTAGTAAAATCTTTGAAATTGTTGCATGTTGCGTTTATATTTTTGTTCAGCATATTAGTTGAAAATGTATTTGTGCATCTATTTATTTAGCAATTTATATATTTTCTTGTAATATGTCAATTAATTTGTAATTTTTTTTAGGGGTAGATCAGCTTTAATGTTGCGGATAGATTGCAGCTTCTATCAATGTAATTGTCTGCATCATTTCCAGTTCCCCATATTTTTTGGGTATATACATATATTTATATATATATATACATACATACATAGGCATACCCACATAAATAAATATACACTACCATTGAAAAGTTGAGGGTCACTTAGAAATGTCCTTGTTTTTGAAAGAAAAGCACATTTTTTTGTCAATTAAAATGTCAAGAAGTGACAAAAGCATGGATACATTTTTCTGCATCATTTTTGGACAGAAAGTTTAAGATTTTTGCAATGTTACCAAGATGGAAAAAAGCTGTCCTTGAAATATTCTTGATATGTTCATCAAAAGAGAGCTCAGGGTCCAGAGTAACGCCGAGGTCCCTCACAGTTTTATTTGAGATGACTGTACAACCATCAAGATTAATTGTCAGATCCAACAGAAGAGCTCTTTGTTTCTTGGGTGCAAAAATTCTAACTAAAAGATTGGATTAGGTTAGGAAAATGTATGTTATTTAGCTTTGTGTACCATAAGATTAATCAATCAGTCACTCAACGTACATGCAAAAACACAGATATAAAAAAATATATATATATATAAATCTAACTGCAATAGAGCATG
Source organism: Salvelinus sp. IW2-2015 (assembly GCF_002910315.2). NCBI lineage: Eukaryota > Metazoa > Chordata > Actinopteri > Salmoniformes > Salmonidae > Salvelinus > Salvelinus sp. IW2-2015. The sequence continues at coordinate 832 of NW_019954576.1, forward strand.
CTGGGAAAAAAAGTTTATTTGTTATCATAACTTACAAAAATAGAGTTGGTGTGACTTCTCATTTACACTGAACAAAAATATAAACGCAACAATTTCAAAGATTTTACTGAGTTACAGTTTAAGGAAATCAGTAAATTGAATTCATTAGGCCCTAATCTATGGATTTGACATGACTGGGAATACAGATATGCATCGGTTGGTCACAGATGCCTTAAAAAAAGGTAGGAGGGTGGATCAGAAATCCAGTCAGTATCTGTTGGGATCACCATTTCCCTCATTCAGCTCAAAACATCTCCTTCGCATAGAGATGATCAGGTTGTTAATTGTGGCCTGTAGAATGTTGTCCTCTTCAATGGCTGTGCAAAGTTGCTGGATATCAATCCAGAGCATTCCAAACATGCTCAATGGGTGATATGTCTGGTAAGTATGCAGGCCATGGAAGAACTGGGACATTTTCAGCTTCCAGGAATTGTGTACAGATCCTTGCGACATAGGGCCATGCATTATCATGCTGAAATATGACCTGATGGATGAATGGCACGACAATGGGCCTCAGGATCTCGTCACGTTATCTCTGTGCAAATTGCCATCGATAAAATGCAATTGTGTTCGTTGTCCGTAGTTTATGCCTGCCCATACCATCACCCCTCCGCCACCATGGGGCACTCTGTTCACAACGTTGACATCAGCAATCTGCTCGCCCACACAATGCCATTCTGCCCGGTACAGTTGAAACCAGGATTCATCCATGAAGGGTACACTTCTCCAGCGTGACAGTGGCCATCGAAGGTGAGTATTTTTCCACTGAAGTCGGTCACGACGCCAAACTGCAGTCTAGTCAAGACCCTGGTGAGGACAACGAGCAT
>NW_019954577.1:0-1695 GCF_002910315.2 Salvelinus sp. IW2-2015
GCCTTGGGGGCCCTCTTTCCTGTTGTCAGCTTTTTCAGAGCCATAACCAGGTTATGTGTAGTCTACCAGCCTCTGTTTTCTCAACCATACATTTCTCCCTCTTAACTTGTCCCACACATACATTATTGGATTATAGTCTTATAATTCTAATACATTTCACATAGTCTTATAATTCTAATACATTTCACACCGTTAAATACCGTTAAATACGTGAATAAAGATTCTCTGGTCTGATGAAACCAAGATTGAACTCTTTGGACTGAATCCCAAGTGTCACGTCTGGTGGAAATGTGACCCCATCCCTACAGTGAAGCATGGTGGTGGCAGCATCATGCTGTGGGGAAGTTTTTCAGCGGCAGGGACTGGGAGAGTAGTCAGGATCGAGAGAAAGATGAACGGAGCAAAGTACAGAGAGATCCTTGATGAAAACCTGCTCCAGAGCGCTCAGGACCTCCGACTGGGGCGAAGGTTTACCTTCCAATAGCTGTGCAGCAAAGCTTCCCATCCAACCTGACAGAGCTTGAGAGGATCTGCAGAGAAGAATAGGAGAAACTCCCCAAATACAGGTGTGCCAAGCTTGTAGCATCATACCCAAGAAGACTTGAGGCTGAAATCGCTGWCAAAGGTGCTTCAACAAAGTACTGAGCAAAGGGTATGAATACTTATGTAAATATGATATTTCATTATCATTTTTTTATATATATTTTCAAAAATGTCTAAAAAACAGTTTTTGCTTTGTCATTTTGGGGTATTGCGTGTAGTTTGATGAGGGATAAAAAAATATATATATATTTTAGGATAAGGCTGTAACGTAATAAAATTTTGAAAAAGTCAAGGGGTCTGAATACTTTCCGAATGCACTGTATATAAACTCCCAGTAATGTATTGGGTAAAACGCCAATGTTTCGGCATCACTGTGCCTTCTACAAAGTAAAACTATAAAACATTGTTTTCTGGATACATAATACAATTTCTGAGACACACTCATGCTTCTTATTAATGGAAAAAGTCTTCAATCGAGTGGTTTAATATGTGAGAATCACCTGTGGCAGTCACAGTTGCACATATTTCAGTGCACTTCCTGTACATGTTTGGGCTGACTTCTGTACATGCTCTAGAGTCTAAAGCTGCAGCCTGCCACTGCCACAAAGAGCGATGTGGTCCACAGCGTTGACAACGTTCCCTCACAGAGGCACAGAAGTGAGACCAGAGAGAGGAACTGGGGACCAATGACTCATTTGGCAATTACAACTAAATGGTGATGACACAAATTTCCCATAATAACGGTCTCATTGCGATATACAGAAGATCTGAATCAAAATGTCTATCGACTGCCTGAGACTCTCCTTTACCAAGATCTTACCCAATTCCCGAATGGCGCCGCGGTCTAAGGCAATGCATCTCAGTGCTAGCGGAGTCACTACAGACCCTGGTTTGATTGCAGGCTGTATCACAACAAGCCGTAATTGGGAGTCCCATAGGGCGGCACACAATTGGCCCAGCATCATCCGGGTTAGGGGTTGGCCGGGGTAGGCCATCATTGTAAATAAGAATTTGTTCTTAACTGACTTGCCTAGTTAAATAAAGGTTAAAAAAAATACAAAAAAAATTAATTGTGACTGATGGAACATTTACAAATATTTATTATGTACTTTTTAAAATGATTATATCATGATTATATCATATATTGGACCC
>NW_019954578.1:0-1695 GCF_002910315.2 Salvelinus sp. IW2-2015
TTTAAAATCGGACTAGTGTTTGAAAAAGCTTTAGCAATAGGAGAAAGCTGCCTAATATAACTGAACAATGATCTTTGTATAATTAACTCATTAATTAGTAGGCATTCGTTAGCGGGCAGTGTCTGTCTGGACTAAGGATAATTCTTTATTTGTGAGCTATTATTGAATTACATTTATTTTGGGTAACAGACATATACAATAAAATGTACAATGTGGACCCAGAGGATATCACTTGAAAGTATTAATTAAAACGCTTGTTTCCAAAGTGGTCCTCGATGGTAAAAAGAGTAACACATACACTACCGGTCAAAAGTTTTAGAACACCTACTCATTCAAGGGTTTTTCTTTATTTTTACTGTTTTCTACGTTGAAGAATAATAGTGAAGACATCAGAACTATGAAATAACACTATGAAAAAAAGTGTTAAATAAATCAAAATGTATTTTATATTTGAGTTTCTTCAAATAGCCACCCTTTGCGGAGGCCAGGTCATCTGATGCAGCACTCCATCACTCTCCTTCTTGGTAAAATAGACCTTACACAGCCTGAAGGTGTGTTGGGTCATTGTCCTGTTGAAAAACAAATGATAGTCCCACTAAGCGCAAACCAGATGGGATGGCGTATCGCTGCAGAATGCTGTGGTAGCCATGCTGGTTAAGTGTGCCATGATTTCTAAATAAATCACAGACACTGTCACCAGCAAAGCACCCCTACACCATAACACCTCCTCCTCCATGCTTTACAGTGGGAAATGCACATGCGGAGATCATCCATTCACCCACACCGCGTCTCACAAAGACACGATTGGCTCAAATGCATTAAGAAGGAAAGAAATTCCACAAATTAACTTTTAACAAGGCACACCTGTTAATTGAAATGCATTCCAGGTGACTACCTCATGAAGCTGGTTGAGAGAATGCAAAGAGTATGCAAAGCTGTCATCAATGCAAAATGGTGGCTATTTGAAGAAAATATATTGTGATCTGTTTAACACTTCTTTGGTTTCTACATTATTCCATATGTGTTAATTCATAGTTTTGATGTCTTCACTATTATTATACAATGTAGAAAATAATAAAAATAAAGAAAAACCAGACAAGACAAAATTACAAAGAAACATAAATACTTTCATTAAACTTTTATCTGAACATGTGAAAATCATGTAGCCTATCCTTGGTGTGATGATTTACATTAATTTGTGTAGTTTTAGAAGGTGTAGCCTATTAGTCTTGTTCAATTCTATAGGCCTAAGCTAAGAGTGAACAACAGGCCTATAATGTGAGTGAAAACCCCACTCATCGAAAATGTTTGACCAGATAGGTAACAAATTAATTTAAACGTGAATGATTGATGTTTGTCTCTTGAATGTGTCGCAATCTGAGAGCGAGAACGCGCATTCTGCCTCTGTTACCAGTGAGTGGGGAAGAAGTTGAGGCGCTTATCTAAAGCGCGCTCACAGCTGAAATATTGGGGCCACATGCATCGGCAAAAGACGAGAACGCGCGCCCTGTGTCTTCTCTGCTTCCCTCTCCGATACTGTCGTTTCCTGCATTCCAGTTGATTGGGAAGGGGGCCGGGACGACCACTGAGTAGCGAAATTCTGGGATAAGATGGAGGTTTGCGAGAGACTTTTGTGCCTGGCCGTGGTGTCCAGCGTTCTCTGCGTTGGCTCGGTTCTGGGGAAATACGTGAGAG
>NW_019954579.1:0-1695 GCF_002910315.2 Salvelinus sp. IW2-2015
GCCCCCAGTGATGTTACTGGGCTGTACGCACTACCCTCTGTAGCGCTTGCGTCGGAGGCGAGCAGTTTGCCATACGAGGATGCAACCAGTCAGGATGCTCTCGATGGTGCAGCTGTAGAACCTTTTGAAGATCTGAGGACCCATGCCAAATCTGTTCAGTCTCCTGAGGGGGAATAGGCGTTTTCGTGCCTTCTTCACGACTGTCTTGGTGTGTTTTGAGCATAATAGTTTGTTTGTGATGTGGACACCAAGGAACATGAAGCTCTCATCTTGCTCTACTACAGCCCGATGAGAATGGGGGCGTGCGCCTCACAAGTCCTCAACTGGTAGCTTCATTAAATAGTACCCACAAAACACCAGTCTCAACGTCAACAGTGAAGTGGCGACTCCGGGATGCTGGCCTTTTAGGAAAAGTTGCAAAGAAAAAGCCATATCTCAGACTGGCCAATAAAAAGAAAAGATATTAATGGGCAAAAGAACTCCGACACTGGACAGAGGACCTCTGCCTAGAAGGCCAGCATCCCGGAGTCACCTCTTCACTGTTGACGATGAGAGTGGTGTTTTCCAGGTACTATTTAATGAAGCTGCCAGTTGAGGACTTGTGAGGCATCTGTTTCTCAAACTAGACACTCTAATGTACTTGTCCTCTTGCTCAGTTGTACACCGTCCTCTTGCTCAGCTCCCACTCCTCTTTCTATTCTGGTTAGAGCCAGTTTGCACTGTTCTGTGAAGGGAGTAATACGCAGCGTTGTACGAGATCTTCAGTTTCTTGGCAATATCTTGTATGGAATAGCCTTCATTTCTCAGAACAAGAATATACTGATGAGCCTGTAATCAAACCCACAAATTCTGATGCTCCAGATACTCAACTAGTCTGAAGAAGGCCAGTTTTATTGCTTCTTTATTGAGAACAACAGTTTTCAGCTGTGCAAACATAATTGCAAAAGGGTTTTCTAATGATCAATTAGCCTTTTAAAATGATAAACTTGGATTAGCTAACACATTGTGCCATTGGAACACAGGAGTGATGGTTGCTGATAATGGGCCTCTGTACTGCTATGTAGATATTCCATTTAAAAAATCTGCCGTTTCCAGCTACAATAGTCATTTACAACATTAACAATGTCTACACTTGTAACGGCAGATTTCCTCCTCTTCGTCTGAAGAGGAGGTGTAGCAGGGATCGGACCAACACGCAGCATGGTAAGTGTCCATGTTTTAATATAATGAACTAAACAAGACAAAATAACAAAAGTGAATCGAACCGAAACAGTCCCGTGTGGCACAAACACTGACACAGGAAACAAACACCCACAAACCAACAGTGAAAAGAGGCTACCTAAATATGGTTCCCAATCAGAGACAAAAAACACCTGCCTCTGATTGAGAACCATATCAGGCCAAATGACAAACCTAAACATAGAAACACAGAACATAGACTGCCCACCCCAACTCACGCCCTGACCATACTAACTAAAGACAAAACAAAGGAAAATAAAGGTCAGAACGTGACAACACTGTTTCTGATCAATTTGATGTTTAATGGACAAAAAAATGTGCTTTTCTTTCAAAAACAAGGACATTTCTAAGTGACCCCAAACTTTTGAACGGTAGTGTACATATACAGGTTGGAGCAGGGGGCTGCCACACTGGGCGCCTATGGAACAGTTGTTGTGGGTGGTTAGGTGCCTTGCT
>NW_019954580.1:0-1694 GCF_002910315.2 Salvelinus sp. IW2-2015
CCAGATACATACACATTACCAGATACATACACATTACCAGATACATACACATTACCAGATACATACACATGACCAGATACATACACATTACCAGATACACACACATTACCAGGTAACTCTTGTTGTTTATATTTACAACTCAGGTCAGGTATGTTAGCCTATAGTGTCCCTTGGGAAACCCAACTACCGATCCATCCAATGATGGGATTTATAAATAAATGATCTGGGCTCCTGAAAGGACTGATCTCTATAACATACGTGCTATATATGCTAACTTCTGTAAAGTGGTAAAACATTTTAAACAACTCCTCCCCCTTGGGGTTGGCAGAGCGCCAAGACATTAGAGCATTGGGCCAGTAACTGGAAGGTTACTGGATCAAGTCCCTGAGCTGACAAGGTATAAATCTGTTGTTCTGCTCGTGAACAAGGCAGTTAACCCACTGTTCCCCAGGTGCTGAAGATGTGGCTGTTGATTAAGGCAGCCGTCTGCACTGCTCTGATTCTGAAGGGTTAAATGTGGAAGACACATTTCATTTGTACAACTGACTAGTATCCCCCTTTCCCTTGTTGTCCCAGCAGGGTTTGACAGCCTCTGGTCCCATACTAGAATACATTTACATGTGTGGTATCTGTAACGCAGGACATGTCTGATCATCCCACTACATAAAGGAGGAGATCCTTCTGACTTAGATAAGTACCGTACAATTTGCTAATTATCTTACCTTTCCCAAAGTTCTAGAATCCCTGGCCAACTGCCAACTAAGAACCTTTTAAACTTCTCACTCTATTCTTAATGTGAACCAATCAGGTGTTAGAATCCCATCTATTCTTAATGTGAACCAATCAGGTGTTAGAATCCCACTCTATTCTTAATGTGAACCAATCAGGTGTTAGACCTGGACAGAGCAGGTTCAGCTGCTACACTTGTTTTAGATGTTCAATTACTTTGATCAGAAACACGATAAAGACTTGGACACTGTTGACCATCACACTCATTTAAAGGTTGACTGGCATAGGCCTGAATCAGGCTTGTTGAAAGTGGTTTGAGAATGATCTGTCAGACAGGACTCAATGTGTGATTTCTGATGGTATCAAGTCCAGTTTCCTGCTACTGGAACCTGTTCTCTTTACTACTAATATAAATAATATTGGTTTATCTGTTATAACTTGTAATATTCATCTGTGTACAAAGTGGGCTTCTGTTTTAGGACTAGATCTTGCCTCTCCCTAAAAAGCAGGAAGCAGATTGAACAGTCAACTTTCCTGACAGTTCTTGACTATGGTGACACCATTTACCAGATTGCAGCAGCTACTACTCTTAAACCTTTGGCTGCAGTCTACCATAGTGCTCTTTGCAGGTGACAGTTTTAATACTCACCACTGCATCCTGTATTAAAAGGTTGGCTGGCCCACATTAAAGTCCCGTAGATCACTTCATTCCTCCCTTTTTGTTTACAAAGCTCTACTACAGCAGCTTCCAACGTACCTAACTTTGTTACTAATGTATGAAAGAATGAGCTACCAAAGCCGCTCGTCAGATTAATTAACTCTTGAGGTTCCTCTGGTCTCTACTAGAGGTCGACCGATTATGATTTTTTAACGCCGTTACCGATTATTGGAGGACCAAAAAAGCCGATACCGATCAATCGGCCAATTTTTTTATTTTTTTATTTGTAATAATGACAATTACAACA
>NW_019954581.1:0-1694 GCF_002910315.2 Salvelinus sp. IW2-2015
CACATCAGATGCTGTAAGTGCAAACTTGCGTGTCCAGCACAGTTCACCAGTACCAATACAGATAGTCTTTTTCAACTTGTATCTCATACCTGGATGTACCGGTTTAGTACATCCATTCATATAAGTACCAAGCCATTGCAGGCCATGTGATAGCAATTTTCATTGGGAGATGGATATCTAAAGTTGCTCATTTTCAATGGATGATTTCAAGGCAATCACTAATGGCATTATTGCTTGACAATACTGCCCCAAAAATTGCCTCTGTACCATAGGCTTTACACATTTGGTAGATGGCGAATGGAAAGGGTTGTCGTTGTATCTCAGCAGAGTTGCGCAACGTAGGGCCTTGTGAATAATGTCAGGTGTTTGAGGAGGGGACAGAACTCAGGGACAGAACTCAGTGTCTGATAGAGATGGGACAAACAGTTTGAGTTGAAAGGCAGAGGTATGGGAAGGTCACCGGCTGTGTGGCCACCGCCGATAAGGGTTTGCTGATCTGGGAGTTCTTACATTTGTCCTATTTCACACATGTACAAGTGTGTATTATACGCATGTGAATTAGGAATGTTTTCTTTGCATATCCTACTCCCCTCTGAGAGTGGGGTCACGGCCAGGGATAAGCCATTATTGACAGTGACCCTGGAGCAATTAGGATTAAGTGCCTTGCTCAAGGGGACATCGACAGATTTTTCACCTGGTCGGCGATTCAAACCGGAAACCTTTCGGTTATTGGCCCAATGCTCTTTTAGAAAATAACCTCTAGGCTACCTGCCTAACTCAGTTATTTTGCAGGCCTACATCTTTATATGCCTTTATATGCATAACAATTGAGATAGCGGCAGGGCAGCAGGTAGCCTAGTGGTTAGAGCATAGGGGCCAGTAACCGAAATGTTGCTAGATCGAATCCTGAGCTGACAAGGTAAAAATCTATCGTTCTGCTCCTGAACAAGGCAGTTAACCCACTGTTCCTAATCTGTCATTGTGAATAAGAATGTGTTCTTAACTGACTTGCCTAGTTAAATAAAGGTTAAATAATAAAAACTAATAGATAGATTTAGATCTATAAATGAGCACTGGTCTACAGGAATGAGGCAATAATGACATCCCAGTCCACCATACATGGTCTATATGAAGCGGATGGCGAAGTATATTGCTACTGCCTTACTGAGACCTTGAGGTACTGTAGACCTGGATCCAGAAATGCCTTTGCTTTCTTTGAATCAGTGGTATTGATGGTGCTTCTTAGGGCTGTGAGTTAACGACCTGGATGGGGTGATATTTCCACTCCGTCACATATACGGAAGAAAATTAGTTATTTTGATTGACAACATATCCTTACAGGGATAATGTGATAGCAACAGTGATAATGCTGTGTGTGGATCAGCCTTTTGATACTATCTTTGAAGGTTACTTTGATTGTAACAATGCAGCGCTGTAGTGCAATTCAGACAGTTGTATGGGACAAACGATAGAACACATTTTATATATACTCTACATGGCCAAAAGTAGGTGGACACCCCTTCAAATGAGTGGAATTGGCTATTTCGGCCACACCCATTGCTGACAGATGTATAAAATCAAGCACACCGCCATGCAATCTCCATAGACAAACATTGGCAGTAGATTGGCCCGTTCTGAAGAGCTTAGTGACTTTCAACGTGGCACCGTCATAGGATGCCACCTTTCCAACAAGT
>NW_019954582.1:0-1694 GCF_002910315.2 Salvelinus sp. IW2-2015
ACTTGTTGGAAAGGTGGCATCCTATGACGGTGCCACGTTGAAAGTCACTAAGCTCTTCAGAACGGGCCAATCTACTGCCAATGTTTGTCTATGGAGATTGCATGGCGGTGTGCTTGATTTTATACATCTGTCAGCAATGGGTGTGGCCGAAATAGCCAATTCCACTCATTTGAAGGGGTGTCCACCTACTTTTGGCCATGTAGAGTATATATAAAATGTGTTCTATCGTTTGTCCCATACAACTGTCTGAATTGCACTACAGCGCTGCATTGTTACAATCAAAGTAACCTTCAAAGATAGTATCAAAAGGCTGATCCACACACAGCATTATCACTGTTGCTATCACATTATCCCTGTAAGGATATGTTGTCAATCAAAATAACTAATTTTCTTCCGTATATGTGACGGAGTGGAAATATCACCCCATCCAGGTCGTTAACTCACAGCCCTAAGAAGCACCATCAATACCACTGATTCAAAGAAAGCAAAGGCATTTCTGGATCCAGGTCTACAGTACCTCAAGGTCTCAGTAAGGCAGTAGCAATATACTTCGCCATCCGCTTCATATAGACCATGTATGGTGGACTGGGATGTCATTATTGCCTCATTCCTGTAGACCAGTGCTCATTTATAGATCTAAATCTATCTATTAGTTTTTATTATTTAACCTTTATTTAACTAGGCAAGTCAGTTAAGAACACATTCTTATTCACAATGACAGATTAGGAACAGTGGGTTAACTGCCTTGTTCAGGAGCAGAACGATAGATTTTTACCTTGTCAGCTCAGGATTCGATCTAGCAACATTTCGGTTACTGGCCCCTATGCTCTAATCACTAGGCTACCTGCTGCCCTGCCGCTATCTCAATTGTTATGCATATAAAGGCATATAAAGATGTAGGCCTGCAAAATAACTGAGTTAGGCAGGTAGCCTAGAGGTTATTTTCTAAAAGAGCATTGGGCCAATAACCGAAAGGTTTCCGGTTTGAATCGCCGACCAGGTGAAAAATCTGTCGATGTCCCCTTGAGCAAGGCACTTAATCCTAATTGCTCCAGGGTCACTGTCAATAATGGCTTATCCCTGGCCGTGACCCCACTCTCAGGGGGGAGTAGGATATGCAAAGAAAACATTTCTAATTCACATGCGTATAATACACACTTGTACATGTGTGAAATAGGACAAATGTAAGAACTCCCAGATCAGCAAACCCTTATCGGCGGTGGCCACACAGCCGGTGACCTTCCCATACCTCTGCCTTTCAACTCAAACTGTTTGTCCCATCTCTATCAGACACTGAGTTCTGTCCCTGAGTTCTGTCCCCTCCTCAAACACCTGACATTATTCACAAGGCCCTACGTTGCGCAACTCTGCTGAGATACAACGACAACCCTTTCCATTCGCCATCTACCAAATGTGTAAAGCCTATGGTACAGAGGCAATTTTTGGGGCAGTATTGTCAAGCAATAATGCCATTAGTGATTGCCTTGAAATCATCCATTGAAAATGAGCAACTTTAGATATCCATCTCCCAATGAAAATTGCTATCACATGGCCTGCAATGGCTTGGTACTTATATGAATGGATGTACTAAACCGGTACATCCAGGTATGAGATACAAGTTGAAAAAGACTATCTGTATTGGTACTGGTGAACTGTGCTGGACACGCAAGTTTGCACTTACAGCATCTGATGTG
>NW_019954583.1:0-1693 GCF_002910315.2 Salvelinus sp. IW2-2015
AGGAAAACAAATAAGTGCTACCAAATATAACAATATGCATTTCATAAATATTCTTATAAAGTGTGGACATAAAACACGTCTGTAAAACCACAATGAGGACATCGACCTACCAAGCAAGTTTTCATAAATCATTGGGTACAGCGCAAGAAAAACGTCAGTGTAATCTGAAATAGGGGCATAATTCATGTTCAAATTTACAGCATAACATACATTGGCATTTCATCATTAAGACCTTTAGGAAATAATGTCCGGAGGGTGAACATCCAAAAACATCATCTTTTGCTCAGAGTATTATTTATATCACGTCCCCTATCTGATATCTTAACTTTCTCTATGCCACAAAATCTAAAAGGTAGAAAGGTCATGTTTTAGGTCATTAAAATGTACTGCGACTGGATAATCCCTGTCGTTTCTCCTAATTTAACTTTTATGTTTTTTTTTAGGTTTTACCGGCATAGCAGAGCCCACATTGACATTTAATCATGTAAATAACATGGGTGGTGGAGCACGTAATAATGTAATTTATTTGGAACCGTTTTCCCGTGTGTGGGTGGCAGAAATATTAACACTTCATCATATTGTTGCACTGTGCGCAACCTCTGCATTTATAGCTTCCGTTCGGAAGAGGGCGTAAAAGAGCCTGGCTGATTTTCTTTTGTGGCTGGAGGTTCAGTTGGCATGGACCAATTTATTGCGTAAATTGCGATCTCTCCTATATACAACAAGTAGTGGATTCTTAAATTCAGCAGGCAAAGCTGGGTCCGATGATAAAACATGCCAGTGTTTCTTGACAGCATCTCCCACGTTTTGCGAGTTCAAAGTATATGTGGTTGTGAACATTACAGAGTGTTCTTTAGCTCTAGTTGGTCTTTTTTTGTAGTAGTTCATCTCGTGTTTTCCCCAATGCCAAATTAAGAGCTTCATCCACACATTGTGGAGAATAGYCTCTTCTTAGAAACGTATTGCGCATCTCCGCTGCTTTTTCTAGATAGTCCTCTGTGGAGTGGCATATCCCGAGCAGTCTGAAAAACTGGCTATGTGGAAGTCCTCTTTTTAATGGCTCAGGATGGAAGCTGTCCCCCTGTAATATAGTATTTATGTCYGTTTCTTTTCTATACATAGCTGTAAACAGGGTTCCATTTGATTTCTCAATCCACATATCGAGGTAATGAACACGTTTAGTGTCACATTCAATAGTGAATTTGCGATTGGGGTCAATGTCATTGAGTAATGCCATAAAGTCTAACAGCTCTTTTCCCGTTCCTCCCCATATGCAAAAAAATGTCGTCAATATATCGATACCACTTCAGGACTTTATTCAAAAATAGATGTTCGTTTTCATTATTAACAAAATAAAAAAAGACCCACATAAAGGACCGAGGTAAACACAGACTCTGGTTGGATATTCGCCTGTAGTTTTCCTTACGTCCACCAACAGCAGTTAGGGACCGTCAACATAGTGACAAATCTCATTTTTCAAATTTTAATAGCTCTTTAACCTTTACTCTTAAAACTTTCAAAACTGGTTCTAGCTAACCCGATGGCATAGACACATATTGCACACACTTTTTTTGGTCGATTTACATCTCACACTATTTTAAATTATTTCAATAGCTCCTTGGTCATGTGACCTACTGACTTCAAACAAGGTTCAGAATGTACACTCGGTGGGCCTACACATTGCACACCCTTT
>NW_019954584.1:0-1692 GCF_002910315.2 Salvelinus sp. IW2-2015
CTCTGTTGTGTCTGCTGGAGCAACAGTTGTAGCAGAGAGTTCCAGTCAATTATTAATACATTAGTCATTTAGCAGATTTACAGGAGCAATTATGGTTAAGTGCCTTGCTCAAGGGCACATCTACAGATTTTTCACCTGGTCAGCTCGGGGATTCAAACCAGCGATCTTTCGGTTATTGTCCTAGCACTCTTAACCGCTGTGGGTAAAGAACTAACAGTCTTCACTGATAAATATTCGGTTATCACGTTTTATATTTCGTTTACTGTCAGATGTCTGCATGCATAATAGAAAACATAACTAATGGTACGAAATATTAAATCATTATCTATTATATACATTTATAGAAATGTATTATGGTTTCTGTAATGACCTGACTAGATCATAAATGAACAATTGTCCAGACAGAGGCTTGAGTTTGCGAATTGACGGTTTATTAAACCAACTTTACACAGGCTACTGTTTGGGCCGTAGCACACGCCAAATAGATGACAGATAACCCACAAGCCAATCGTGACCTTCTCTTGTGAAGACCAGACGTAAGAGAGAGAGAACAAAGGCTGAACCTGGTCTTAACTTCCAATGCTCCATCCCCCTGCCCAACCCCCCTCCACGCCACTCCGCCAACCACCAGGATGCCCGGCATCAGAACATTCCAGGCATTCCCGTGATTGGCAGATAGCAGGTTGATTGACATGTCGGACCCCGCGAACACTGGGTACTGGTCAGTACAACACAACCACCTCCTAGCCTAACACATAACACACAGCTGTCTGTGCGGGTCGCTACACAGCCCCCCCACCACAAAATCCCTCGTCCCCGAGGGAACAAACAAAGTCTCTGAAGCGACCCGGAGGTCTCCTTTGCCTGCGTGGCCGTGATGGTCGCAGAGTGCKCCTCTGGGAACCAGGGGATGAAGGCAGGGATATGGGGGACAAGGAAGCGGGAACGGGTAATACAGTCCGTGGCTCTGGGGAACCACGCGGTGACACAGGGGGGGAGACAGGGGGAGTGGGCTGTCTGGAGCCTTGTCTGCGGCACCTGGGGGTGGGTGCCTGGAGAATGTCATTGCCAGAGAGGGGAATTGTGGGGGTTCCTGGGGTTTGGGGAGAAGAGGCCCCTCTGTATGGGGCTAACCTGTCCCGGTGCAGTGCCACCTTTCTCCCCCTGGGAGGAAGCTGCACCCGGTACACAACCTCCCCTACCCTCTCCAGGACACTGCAGGGTCCCACCCAGTGACTGTCCAACTTGGGGCATCTGCCTTTTTTCCTTAGGGGGCTGTAGACCCAGACCAGCTCCCCAGCCACAAAGTGCCTTCCCCGGGTGTGCACGTCATAGTTCCTTTTCTGCCTCARACCTGCATTCACCAGCTGCTCTCTGGCGAAGGTGTGGGCTGTCTCCAGCCGGTCCTGGAGTCTCCGGGCATACTCCGGCCCCGGGGGAACATGAGGGCTATCCAGGGGCCGACCAAACGCCATCTCCGCAGGGGTGCGGATCTCTCTCCCCAGCATGAGGAGGGCAGGCGTGCAGGAGGTGGAGTCTTGGACAGCGGAGCGGCATGCCATGAGGACCATAGGCAGGTGCTTGTCCCAGTCACGCTGGTGTTTGGAAGAGACGATGGCCAGCTGCTGTCCAAGCGTTTTGTTGAAGCGCTCCACAAGGCCATCACTTTGAGGATGGAGAGGAGTAGTGCGG
>NW_019954585.1:0-1692 GCF_002910315.2 Salvelinus sp. IW2-2015
ACATCTGATGGATCTGGATGCTGCTTTCAAGCACATTTCTGCAGCATTAGTAAAGATGTGATCAATACATGTTGATGATTTCATTCCTGTGCTGTTTGTAACTACCCTGGTAGGTTGACTGATAACCTGAACCAGGTTGCAGGCACTGGTTACAGTTTGAAGCTTTCTCTTGAGTAGCAACATGATGAATATTTAAATCTCCAAGAAAATATACATCTCTGTTGATATCACATACATTATCAAGCATTTCACACATATTATCCAGATACTGACTGTTAGCACTTGGTGGTCTATAGCAGCTTCCCACCAGAATGGGCTTTAGGTGAGGCAGATGAACCTGTAGCCATATTACTTCAACAGTATTTACCATGAGATCGTCTCTAATCTTTACAGGAATGTGGTTCTGAATATAAACAGCAACACCTCCACCATTGGCATTTCTGTATTTTCTGTAGATGTTATAACCATGTACAGTGGGGAGAACAATTATTCTGTGTGTTTCGGGTCGTTGTCATGCTGGAAGACCACGACCCATCTTCAACACCTCCACCTTTGGTATTTCTGCATTTTCGGTAGATGTTATAACCATGTATATTATAATATATGATTTCATGAACCTTGTTTAAGCTACATATATTAACGTGGGCCATTTCTAGCACTTTTCTGGGATGCTTGCTTGTTTTCATTGGTAGACATGCTCATGTTGTTTATGTTAGTGCCGGGTGAGCTGCACACAGTTGTCTTCCTACTAGGACACACCACCTCAGTGCTAACAGTATAACTCTAGTTCAGAGGCTCATGATTACTGCAGACAATAGCTGTAGGATCAGCAGAGGCATTCAGGGCCGTTAGAGGGACATAAATTAAGTTACTTGCATTGTGTCTTCCAGCGCCGCTGGGATAATGTACATTTGGTGCAGATTTATGACGACTCATTGTCACAATGGTAGGGATTAACTGAGCTGGGCTTGGATCATTGATAAGTCATTGTCTCAACGCAGTCTTGAAAATGCTGTGAGAGGATCCAGGAACCCAAATGATTTGGTAGGATCCCATCCTCTGCGTGTGTGTTAATTCTCACCAGTAGACGTTCTGTGGGTCTGGTGCGTAGCCGACCGTCCAGGAGTACGTGTGAAGGTGCTGGCTGAAGGAGGAAGACTTGGGTTCCCTCTGACAGTGGCAGCCCTGACACTTACACGCATTGTAATCCTTCAGGATACTGAACAGGGAAACATTTAGGAAGACGACTTGATTTATGGTTACCAAACGCACAAAAAATGACAAACCTTGATTTCCACTTTCTCCACATTCATTGCGAATATCAGACGCTGATGAACGAACTTGGAGAGCAATGGGAATTAGAGACTACAAAAAGACGCTACCATTCCCAACTTGACGCTACCATTCCCCACTAGACAGCTAACATTCCCACTTGACCGCTACCATTCCCACGACGCTACCATTCCCACTACGCAACCATTCCCACTAACGCAACCATTCCTCACTAACGCAACCATTCCCACTAACGCTACCATCTTCCTTACTAAGTCGACCAATCCCAATAACGCTACCCATACCTAACGCTTAAGCCTGTCCCCATCCACTAACGCTACCATTCCCACTAACGCTACCATTCCCAATGATACACTGTCTCACTCTCCCACGGAACACACAAACACACTCTCTCTTACA
>NW_019954586.1:0-1692 GCF_002910315.2 Salvelinus sp. IW2-2015
ACAGAGAGAGAGATTAATGGGACGTAACGCTGAGCACTGATGGGAGGGATTGTGCGTTCCGGTGGTGTAACCGGTAGGTATGTTGTATGCAATCCTGACCTGTCCCGCAGGTGTGATGTTCGGATGTACCCGATCCTGTGCAGTGTTGTTACACGTGGTCTGCCACGTAGCGCTGTCTTAGGCGTCTCACAGAGTAGCGGACATTAGCAACTTTCTTGCCCTCCTTGCATGGCACTAAAGGCAGTCACGAAAACAGATGAGAGGGAACCACTGGGCATCTTTCACGGCATTCAGAGTCAGTAGAAAGGCCTCTTTAGTGTCCTAAGTTTTCATAACTGAGACCTTAATTGCCTACCGTTTGTAAGCTGTTAGTGTCTTAACGACCGTTCCACAAGTGCATGTTCATTAATTGTTTATGGTTCATTGAACAAGCATGTGAAACAGTGTTTAAACCCTTTACAATGAAGATTTGGATTTTTACGAATTATCATTGAAAGACAGGGTCCTGAAAAAGGGACGTTATTATGGGCTTCCGAGTGGCGCAGCGGTCTAAAGCACTGTATCTCAATGCAAGAGGCGTCAATGTAGTCCCTGGTTTGAATCGAGGCTGCATCACATCTGGCTGTGTTTGGGAGTCCCATAGGGCAGCGCACAATTGGCCCAGCGTCATCCAGGTTTGGACAGGGTAGGCCGTCATTTGTTCTTACCTGACTGGCCTAGTTAAATATTTTTTATTTTTATAAATGGTCGAAAGATCGGCCATGTTGGTCAGGGAGATGGTCACCCATGGCTTTCCAGTGCTGTGATAAGATATTGTTTTTAACAATGAATGTGAACAATTTATCTACACTGTAGGCCTCCAGTATGTGTGTTAGCTAACTAGCCTGACAGTTTTAGAGAAATGATTCCATGAATTTTCCAAATTAACTGCCAATAGTCATCCATCCAAGATGGCGTAGCAGTCACACGTCTTTGTCTTTGTCTTTGTCTTGTCTCGTCCCATGTATATATATTTTTATATATTTTTCTTCGCATTCTTTTTAATATTTTTCCTAAACCTCAACTTCAAAATACTCTCCTGCAACCCGCCTCACCCAATGTGGTGTGGATCTGTTTATTTTCTAAAGTATTTCTATTTACCGCCGAACTGGAATACCTCAACTGAAGCTAGCTAGCTAACTAGCTACCAGCTATCAGTTATCAGTCAGCTAACCACTGCTAGCGGTCATCAGCTAACCTTTAGCTCGGAAAGCTCTCGCCAGTTCGTACAACGCGTTTCAAACCAGAGCATACCGGACCTATTTTTCTCTCCATATCCCCGGATTCCTACCGCAAACTCTGAACCTTTCATCTGGATCATCGCAGCTAGCTAACAGCAACCCGGATTGACTACTTCTGGCTAATGTTTCTGTCCCGGAGCTAGCACCAACTACCCTGGAGCTAGCCCATGCTAGACCCATCTCCCGGCTAGGGCTCCTGGGCTACTCCTGAAGCCCACTCCTCGGCTACAATATCCGGACCTCTTCTACTGCCGGTACGGGGCACGGAACCCCGCCGATCCTTCACGACTGGAATACCGACATAATCTGCCCGAGGATCCCCTGAAGGCCCATTCTGCTAACCGCGGCCTGCTAGCTATCTAGAGCATATTGGACTGTTAGCTGATCCATCGGCCAGTTTCTTGGACCACTA
>NW_019954587.1:0-1692 GCF_002910315.2 Salvelinus sp. IW2-2015
TCCTGGCTGACTGGCGGCTCTGGCAGCTCCTGGCTGACTGGCGGCTCCTGACTGGCGGGCGGCTCTGGCGGCTCCTGACTGACGGACGGCTCTAGCGGCTCCTGACTGACGTACGGCTCTAGTGGCTCAGGACAGACGGGCGGCTTTGACGGCTCGGGACAGACGGGCGGCTCTGACGGCGCTGGGCAGACGGGCAGCGCGGGCGGCGCTGGGCAGACGGACAGCTCAGATGGCGCTTGGCAGACGGGCAGCGCAGGCAGCGCTGGGCAGACGGGTAGCTCAGACGGCGCTGGGCAGGCGGACAGCGCAGACGGCGCTGGGCAGACGGCAGACTCTGGCCGGCTGAGGCGCACAGTAGGCCTGGTGCGTGGTGCCGGAACTGGTGGTACCGGGCTGGGGACACGCATCTCAGGGCTAGTGCGTGGAGGCGGAACAGGGCGTACTGGACTGCCGAGGCGCACTATAGGCCTGGTACGTGGTGCCGGAACTGGTGGTACCGGGCTGGGGACACGCACCTCAAGGCTAGTGCGGGGAGGAGGAACAGGGCGTACTGGACTCTGGAGACGCACAGGAAGCTTGGTGCGTGGTATTGGCACTGGTGGTACTGGGCCGAGGACACGCACCTCAGGGCGAGTGCGGGGAAGAGGAACAGGGCGTACTGGACTGCCGAGGCGCACTATAGGCCTGGTACGTGGTGCCGGAACTGGTGGTACCGGGCTGGGGAGACGCACCTCAAGGCTAGTGCGGGGAGCAGGAACAGGGCGCACAGGGCTCTGGAGACGCACAGGAGGCTTAGTGCGTGGTGCCAGAACTGGTGGTACCTTGCTGTGGACACGCACCTCAAGGCTAGTGCGGGGAAGAGGAACAGGGCGTATTGGACTGTCGAGGTGCACTATAGGCCTGGTGCGTGGTACCGGAACCGGAGGACTGGTACGAGGGGCTGCCACAGGAGAGCTAGTACGTGGAGCTGCTACAGGAGGTGCAGGACTAGGGAGGCGCACAGGAGGCCTGGTTCGTGGGACTGGCACTGTCATTCCCAGACGGTTAGCACGCACCTCAGGACGAGTATGGAGAGCTGACTCAGGTTTCATCACATCCCGCACACGCTCTGTCGGGTGTATGTTGTGCCTCAAGCACCAACACAGCAGCTACCTCATTTCACTCTCCTCCAAACCCCATTAAATCCTTTACAGTCTCTGTATCATTCCCATTGCTCACCTCCAATATCAGCCCGACTGGCTCTGGTTCCTTCTTCGGCTCCTCACGGTAAGCACGGGAAGTTGACGCAGGTCTCCTATCTGAACTCGCCACACTCCCCATGTGCCCCTCCCCAATAAACTTTTGGCGTTTCCTCGAGGGCTTCCTACCGCGCCGTCGTGCTCCTTTCTCCAACTCCATTATCCTGTAACCCTCCTCGCACTGCTCCAGCGAATCCCAGGCAGGCTCCGGCACTTTCTCTGGATCGATCGCCCCCCTGTCAATCTCTTCCCAGGTTGTTCTCCACTCATCCTTTTCCCGGGTCCATTCCTCCACAAAGCGCTGTTCCCTCCTTTCACGCTGCTTGGTCCAATTTTGGTGGGTGATTCTGTCACGATCATCGTTACGTGAAAGAGAAGAGGACCAAGGCGCAGCGTGAAATGAACACATATTTAAACAACGAAGACGAAGAACACTTACAAACTAAACAAAACA
>NW_019954588.1:0-1692 GCF_002910315.2 Salvelinus sp. IW2-2015
TATATGGTGAGCTACTGAGTGGCTAGGACAGGCAAGCCCCATACTATTGTGGAGGACTTAATTCTTCCTGCTGCCACGGATATGGCTGGGACAATGCCAATACCACGGATATGGCTGGGAAAGGCCAAAAAAACTATGTTTTGAAACAATTACTGCTTCGCATACAAGCCAGTGAATTCTATGCGTTACAGATGGATAAGTCAACAGACGTGGCGGGCCTGGCACAGCTCCTGGTATATGTCCGTTACGTCATGGGGGGTCAATTAAGGAAGACATCCTCTTCTGCAAACCACTGGAAACCAGGACAACAGGAGAGGATATTTTTAAATTACTGGACAGCTTTGTGACATCAAATGGACTTTGGTGGTCAAGATGTGTTGGTATCTGTACTGATGGCGCAAAAGCCATGACAGTGAGACATAGTGGAGTGGTAATGCGCATGCAAGCAGTTGCTCCCGAAGCCACTTGGGTACACTGCAGCATCTACAGAGAGGCTCTTGCTGCAAAGGGAATGCCTGACAGCTTGAAAGATGGTTTGGACACTACAGTGAAAATGGTTAACTTTGTTAAAGCAAGGCCCCTGAACTGTTGTGTATTTTCTGCACTATGCAATGATATAGGCAGCGACCATGTAATGCTTTTACAACATACAGAAGTGCGCTGGTTATCAAGGGGCAAAGTATTGACATGTTTTTTGTAATTGAGAGACGAGATTAAAGTTTTCTTTACTGACCATCATTTTCACGTCTGACCGCTTGCACGATGATGAGTTTCTCACACGACTGGCCTATCTGGGTGATGTTTTTTCTCGACTGAATGATCTGAATCTAGGATTAGAGGGACTCTCCGCAACTACAGTCTTGGCCAAAAGTTTTGAGAATGACACAAATATTAATTTTCACAAAGTCTGCTGCCTCAGTTTGTATGATGGCAATTTGCATATACTCCAGAATGTTATGAAGTGTGATCAGATGAATTGCAATTAATTGCAAAGTCCCTCTTTGCCATGCAAATTAACTGAGTCCCCGAAAAATATTTCCACTGCATTTCAGCCCTGCCACAAAAGGACCAGCTGACATCATGTCAGTGATTCTCTCGTTAACACAGGTGTGAGTGTTGATGAGGACAAGGATGGAGATCACTCTGTCATGCTGATTGAGTTCGAATAACAGACTGGAAGCTTCAAAAGGAGGGTGGTGCTTGGAATCATTGTTCTTCTCTGTCAGCCATGGTTACCTGCAAGGAAACACATGCCATCATCATTGCTTTGCAAAAAAAGGGCTTCACAGGCAAGGATATTGCTGCCAGTAAGATTGCACCTAAATCAACCATTTATTGGATCATCAAGAACTTCAAGGAGAGCGGTTCAATTGTTGTGAAGAAGGCTTCAGGGTGCCCAAGACAGCCCAGCAAGCGCCAGGACCGTCTCCTAAAGTTGATTCAGCTGCGGGATCGGGGCATCACCAGTACAGAGCTTGCTCAGGAATGGCAGCAGGCAGGTGTGAGTGCATCTGCACGCACAGTGAGGCGTAGACTTTTGGAGGATGGCCTGGTGTCAAGATGGGCAGCAAAGAAGCCACTTGTCTCCAGGAAAAACATCAGGGACAGACTGATATTCTGCAAAAGGTACAGGGATTGGACTACTGAGGACTGGGGTAAAGTCATTTTCTCTGATGAATCCCCTTTCCGATT
>NW_019954589.1:0-1692 GCF_002910315.2 Salvelinus sp. IW2-2015
CTGTGTGACTGGGTCCTCTGTGTGACTGGGTCCTCTGTGTGACTGGGTCCTCTGTGTGACTGGGTCCGCTGTGTGACTGGGTCCGCTGTGTGACTGGGTCCGCTGTGTGACTGGGTCCTCTGTGTGACTGGGTCCGCTGTGTGACTGGGCTGCAGAGATACAGGCCAGGTGGGATATTAGGAGAGCTTCGGGGGTCAAAGGTCATGCTTAACAACTTACTCCTCCTCTTATGGAGTCCATATTAACTTATCCATGAACAAAGACACGCACGCACGCACACACACACACTAGCAAGCACACAGTGCTGGCACAAATGCACGCACGCACACACAGACACACGCAGACACACGCAGACACACGCAGACACACGCAGACACACGCAGACACACGCAGAGACACGTGCGCATTATGTCTTCTGCAGCCTAATAACTCTGTGGTGGTTTATTGTGGCGGTCGGTGCTGTTTAGAGAGGAACATTCTTTGTTTCATGAGCACGGCCTTATTTCTATGACATCATAAGGGATGACTGTCATTCACATTCCATTCACCCAGTTCAATGTAACAGCGATAGGTTTAGGTTACAACATGATTTTCCCCTATACCCATCATGAGGTTGCTACAACCTAGTCTACGACACAGGTCAAGAGACAAATTTGAGGTGACAGATAGTGACACGTGGACAGTGACATTCAAGACCGCCTTGTACGCTCTAGCCTGCATCTAGCTGATACAGGGCGTAATAATTAGTCGGACAGTTGCAAACGATAGTTTCTACCGGACAAATTCACTATGTTTCTCTCCGTTTCATTCCGTTTGCTTCCGTTTTAATAAGAAACGTTTTTCAACAGAATCAGCAGAATTAATACACCCCTGATCACGCGTAAAACTCTGTTCACTTTCATAGCAGCCACGTTGTATTCCTTCTCACATCTATGCGCTCTCCTCCTCCTTCTCTCTCTCTATTTCTCTCTTGCTTCTTCATTTTGGAAGAAATACATGTCTTTCTCTTTGAGTCAACGACTCACCACATTTCATGCACTGCAGTGCTAGCTAGCTGTAGCTTATGCTCTCAGTACTCGATTAATTCTCTGATCCTTTGATTGGGTGGACAACATGTCAGGTTACGCTGCAAGAGCTCTGATAGGTTGGAGTACATCCTCCGGAAGTTGTCATAACTTTTGAATTGAAGTCAATGTACCCAGAAGAGGACGGAAGATAGCTGTCCTCCGGCTACACCGTGATGCTACCCTACAGAGTGCTGATGAGGCTACTGTAGACCTTCTTAGCAAAATAGTATGTTTTAATTAATTATTTGGTGACGTGATTATATTTAGTATAGTTTTATCTAAAAATGATAACTTTTTAAATGTTTTACAGTTTTTATTTTTATGAAATTCACTGAGTAGGATGGTCCTCCCATTCCTCCTCTGAGGAGCCTCCTCTGGTGCTGTGTTAATGTGGTGTGTTACCGTGGTGTGTTACTTGGTCAACTAGCCACACACAGCAGCTGTGCAGAAGGTTTATAGTGTTCTCAGGTAGGATTAGCTGGGTTCTAACAGAAGGTTTATAGTGTTCTCAGGTAGGTTTATAGTGTTCTCAGGTAGGATTAGCTGGGTTCTCAGGTAGGATTAGCTGGGTTCTAACAGAAGGTTTATAGTGTTCTCAGGAAGGTTTATAGTGTTCTCAGGTAGG
>NW_019954590.1:0-1692 GCF_002910315.2 Salvelinus sp. IW2-2015
AGCTACACTAGATATGATATAACCAAAGATTGTTGTTATCCAGCATTTCTGGACATTACAGGTTTGGCTAATCAAAACACTGCAATAGATTATACAACTAACCTGGTATTGGCAGTACCCTCTTCGTTCCCAATTCTGGAAACCAGTTATCTTATACATGTCGGTGTCCAGTTGCAGGTGGTTCTAGAAATACCAGAGAAAATGCAGGTAGATAGCAAATAAAAATATATTTCTTAGTTTTCTCTAGTGTTTGTGCATTTGCCTGTTGCCTTTTCTTTGCAGGTTTTGCCTTACACAATCTAGTGCAGGAGTATTCAACTCTTACTCTACAAGATCCAGAGCRTGCTGGTTTATTCATAATAGAATCTTCAGCTTATTAGGACTGAACATGATTTCCTTTACAACCATGTATGTATACTTTTTAATTAATTGATAGTGCAATTAAATTGTGTAATCAAGTCAGCAGTTTCTTGACTTTGAGTGCCTCGACTCCTTTTAAGTTCATTGAGTATTAGACCTTATTAATTTTGTGCCATAGTCTGGTCTAGTGGTAATGCTGKTGACTCTGGACCACACATGGACCTTTGCGGCATGGATTCAAACCCTGCCTACGCCTTCATATCTGTATTCCTCTACCTTTCTGTCACCCCCTTCTCATTTATAACTTGAWATCTCAATAAAGAGAGAAAATACTAATATATATAAAGAAATTAGTCATTTCAAGACCATGTACTACCCAAACATGGTGAAGGGAACATAAATAGAATCATGTGTTTTGACATTGGTGGTGACTTTCTGAACTGTTATAGTTAGACCAACAGTTTAAAGTAATACAGAAAAATACTGGTATTTGAGTTCTGATTGACTAAATRMACAACATTTTCAGGAAAGTTGTTGTATTTTCCCTTCAATTCACCCGAAACAGCTATTTGTTTAAAAATGCCTTAGTAAGTTACACAGTATATGTAAGTTGCATASTATAGTATATGTTCCTGCTGTTCTCTCCTTCCGTTTTTCCTTTTCTTCAAATCTGGTATCAGCCGGTCTTTGCCCAAGATAGTGAAGATAGTTCACTCAGGCCGTTTACCACTGTCTGCTTAAAGAGGTGGCTCCTTAAGCAGACAACAATGCGATAGTGGTCTGCTTAGTTAGTTGACTTCCATTGAGGAATAAAATGAAGGAGTGGGCTGTCTCGCTTCCTCTTCCGTCTCTGCTTGAGACTCCAGAATGCTGAGTCACAATGACAAGGCAGAAATATAGCCAGGGCAGAGCCTGAGTCAGTCCATACTGTAGTAGAACCAACAGGAGGTTATGACAGGAATAAGCAGGGGTGCAAATTTCACTGGGGACAGGGGGGACATGCATTTTTGTCCATCCCACCAGTTTTATCATTGGAATGTGATACAAAACGAGGCAACAGTGTGCTTTAGGACCATGCGGAAGCCTCCGAGCGGTCGGGTAGGCTGTTTGTGGTGTTTATTAGACAAAAAATATGTATACACTACCAGTCAAAAGTTTAAGAACACATACTCATTCAAGGGTTTTTCTTTAATTTTACTATTTTCTACATCTTAGAATAATAGTGAAGACATCAAAACTATGAAATAACAC
Organism: Salvelinus sp. IW2-2015; assembly: GCF_002910315.2. Classification (NCBI taxonomy): domain Eukaryota; kingdom Metazoa; phylum Chordata; class Actinopteri; order Salmoniformes; family Salmonidae; genus Salvelinus; species Salvelinus sp. IW2-2015. The sequence continues at coordinate 1,612 of NW_019954590.1, forward strand.
ATATGGAATCATGTAGTAACCAAAAAATAATATTTTATACTTGAGATTCTTCAAATAGCTACCCTTTGCCTTGATGACAGC
>NW_019954591.1:0-1692 GCF_002910315.2 Salvelinus sp. IW2-2015
ACAGAATGTCCTGTAAGGAACACAGCATTCCAGCCTGTCTGAAGACCCAAGGTCTTTCCCCTCCCTGGGTAGAGACAGAATGTCCTGTAAGGAACTCATCATTCCAGCCTGTCTGAAGATAACTCCATTCTTTCTAACAAGGAACACATTACATTCAGCATTATGATTATAATAAGATCTAAGTCAAATGTATACATATTTTAGTCATTTATTCATAAAAATCCCATAACAATAGCCTTGGTTTTTCTAATGACTGCCTCGCCTGGTTCTCCAACTACTTTGCAGACAGAGTTCAGTGTGTCAAATCGGAGGGCATGTTGTCCGGCCCTCTGGCAGTCTCTATGGGGGTACCACAGAGTTCAATTCTCCGGCCGACTCTCTTCTATGTGTATATCAATGATGTCGCTCTTGCTGCGGGCGATTCCCTGATCCATCTCTACGCAGACGACACCATTCTGTATACTTCTGGCCCTTCCTTAGACACTGTGCTAACTAACCTCCAAACGAGCTTCAATGCCATACAACACTCCTTCCGTGGCCTCCAACTGCTCTTAAACGCTAGTAAAACCAAATGCATATCTCACTGATCATCCCCAAAGCCAACACCTCATTTGGCCGCCTTTCCTTCCAGTTCTCTGCTGCCAATGACTGGAACGAATTGCAAAAATTGGGTCATGACAGTTGTGATGGAAACAGGTTGTTTCAGGTACAATTTTATTAAATAATTATAAGTACTAGATCTTCTTGTGTAAAATGTATTATGAAAACGCCATTATTGATATAACCATCATATCAAAGTAAATTTGAGAGTCACGCGATGATGATGGTCCTCCCACTACGACTCAGGAAACCATGCAGTTTATTAGGCTTCAGATTAAATAAATTATGATCAGGGCCGTTACCAGGGTTTGAGGTACAGACTTATGCATCTGTATACAATTATTTATTTTTTACTTGAAAATGCTATTCTGAGAACAGCAAAAATAAGCTAAAATTACACCAGGCACTGGAAGAAACCTGGCACCATCCCTACGGTGAAGCATGGTGGTGGCAGTGTAACAGTATAACTTTAGACCGTCCCCTCGCCCCGACCTGGGCGCGAACCAGGGACCTTCTGCACACATCAACAACAGTCACCCACAAAGCGTCGTTACCCATCGCTCCACAAAAGCCGCGGCCCTTGCAGAGCAAGGGGAACCGCTACTTCAAGGTCTCAGAGCAAGTGACGTAACCGATTGAAASGCTATTAGCGCGCACCACCGCTAACTAGCTAGCCATTTCACATCCGTTACAGCAGCATCATGCTGTAGGGATGTTTTTCAGCGGCAGGGACTGGGAGACCGGTCAGGATCGAGGGAAAGATGAACGGAGAAAAGTACAGAGAGATCCTTGACCTGCTCCAGAGCACTCAGGACCTCAGACTGGTGCGAAGGTTCACCTTCCAACAGGACAACAACCCTAAGCACACAGCCAAGACAGCGCAGGAGTGACTTCGGGACAAGTCTCTGAATGTCCTTGAGTGGCCCAGCCAGAACCCGGACATGAACCCGATGGAACATCTCTGGAGAGACCTGAAAATAGATGTGCAGCGTCGCTCCCCATCCAACCTGACAGAGCTTGAGAGGATCTGCAGAGAAGAATGGGAGAAACTCCCCAAATACAGGTGTCCCAAGCTTGTAGCGTCATACCCAA
>NW_019954592.1:0-1691 GCF_002910315.2 Salvelinus sp. IW2-2015
AAGTCTTCGCCTCACTGTGCGTGCAGATGCACTCACACCTGCCTGCTGCCATTCCTGAGCAAGCTCTGTACTGGTGGTGCCCCGATCCCGCAGCTGAAACAACTTTAGGAGACGGTCCTGGCGCTTGCTGGACTTTCTTGGGCGCCCTGAAGCCTTCTTCACAACAATTGAACCGCTCTCCTTGAAGTTCTTGATGATCCGATAAATGGTTGATTTAGATGCAATCTTACTGGCAGCAATATTCTTGCCTGTGAAGCCCTTTTTGTGCAAAGCAATGATGACGCACGTGTTTCCTTGCAGGTAACCATGGTTGACAGAGGAAGAACAATGATTCCAATTCCAACCCTCCTTTTGCAGCCTCCAGTCTGTTATTCGAACTCAATCAGCATGACAGAGTGACCTCCAGCCTTGTCCTCGTCAACACTCACACCTGTGTTAACGAGAGAATCACTGGCATGATGTCAGCTGGTCCTTTTGCGGCAGGGCTGAAATGCAGTKGAAATGTTTTCGGGGGATTCAGTTAATTTGCATGGCAAAGAGGGACTTTTCAATTAATTGCAATTCATCTGATCACTCTTCATAACATTCTGGAGTATATGCAAATTGCAATCATACAAACTGAGGCAGCAGATTTTGTGAAAATTAATATTAGTGTCATTCTCCAAACTTTTGGCCACGAATGTAGATGTCCTAACCGACTTGCCAAAACCACAGTTTGTCAACCTCTCTGGGATATTCGGGACGCTAGCGTCCCGCCTCAACAACAGCCAGTGAAATTGCAGGGCGCCAAATTCAAAACAGAAATCCCATAATTAAAGTTCCTCAAACATACAAGTATTTTACACCATTTTAAAGATACACTTGTTGTAAATCCAGCCACAGTGTCCAATTTCAAAAAGGCTTTACGACGAAAGCACACCAAACGATTATGTTAGGTCAGCACCTAGTCACAGAAAAACACAGCCATTTTTCCAGCCAAAGAGAGTCACAAAAAGCAGAAAGAGATAAAATGAATCACTAACCTTTGATGGTCTTCATCAGATGACACTCATAGGACTTCGTGTTACACAATACATGTATGTTCTGCTCGATTAAGTTCATATTTATATCCCAAAATCTTAGTTTACATTGGTGCGTTATGTTCAGTAATGTTTTGCCTCCAAAACATCCAGTGATTTTGCAGAGAGCCACATCAATTTACAGAAATACTCATCGTAAACATTGCTAAAAGATACAAACATCTCCTTAATGCAACCGCTGTGTCAGATTTTAAAAAACTTTTCGTAAAAAGCACACCATGCAATAACCTGAGTACGGCGCTCAGACACAAAAACAAGCCATACAGATACCCGCCATGTTGTTGAGTCCACAGAAGTCAGAAATAGCATTATAAATATTCACTTACCTTTGATGATCTTCATCAGAATGCACTCCCAGGAATCCCAGTTCCACAATAAAAGTTTGTTTTGTTCGATAAAGTCCATAATTGATGTCCAAATACCTCCTTTTTGTTTGCGCGTTTAGTACACAAATCCAAACTCAGGAGGCGCGGGCAAGTCCAGGCGAAAGTTCAGACGAAAAATCATATTACAGTTCGTAGAAACATGTCAAACGAAGTATATAATCAATCTTTAGGATGTTTTTATCATAAATCTTCAATAATGTTTCAACCGGAGAATTCCTTTGTCTTT
>NW_019954593.1:0-1690 GCF_002910315.2 Salvelinus sp. IW2-2015
TAATATACCACATGGTAACCTACCTATCTGTTATCATGATAATATAACACATGGTAACCTACCTATAACTATCTGTAATCATGATAATATAACACATGGTAACCTACCTACAACTATCTGTTATCATGATGTGTATTTTTGCTTTACATTAAGTCGCAGACATTTTATTTCATGAGGTCAGCATTATTACAACATAGGCCTGTATTTACAGCTGGGTGCACATCATAATCTCACCCTTTGTTTCGTAGAGAGTCTCCTCTTCTGAAATCAACAGGGTAATCCATGGATCGCTCAGTCTTCATTGATAGAAAACCAGAGGAAATGGACTCTGCTCTCTCTGATTGGCCCCTAGTAGTACAAGACAGTCATGCAAAACACACAAAAACAAATAAAACACTAAATAATAAACACTCAAAACAAATACAATAAAACAAACATTTATTATATTCCTCTCTTCCACATAATAATGATCTGAATCACCATGATGTGATATTTAGCTACTCTTATTCTAGTCAACTACATAAATTAACAATCATTATAGGATCCTATTGACTTTTCCAGGTAGAACATAGAACGTAGAATCTGACTCTTCATTTTGCTGTAAGGTCCCTCCTTGAAACTAATAGGGATATTCATTGATTGGTTACTCTTCATTAAAATATACAACCAGAGGAAAGAGACTGCTCTTAAAACGTTGCACCGTCATAGGATGTCACCTTTCCAATAAGTCAGTACGTTGGATTTCTGCCCTGCTAGAGCTGCCCCGGTCAACTGTAAGTGCTGTTATTTTGCAGTGGAAATGTCTAGGAGCAACAACGGCTCAGCCGCGAAGTGGTAGGCCACAGAAGCTCACTGAAAGGGACCGCCGAGTGCTGAAGCACATAGCACGTAACAATCGTCTATCCTCGCTTGAAACAATCACTACTGAGTTCCAAACTGCCTCTGGAAGCAACGTCAGCTCAAGAACTCTTCATCGGTAGTTTCATGAAATTAGATTCCATGGCCAATCAGCCACACACAAACCTAAGATTACCATGCACAATGCCAAGCGTCGGCAGGAGTGGTGTAAAGCTCACCGCCATTGGACTCTGGAGCAGTGGAAACGCATTCTCTGGAATGATAAATCACGTTTTACCATCTTGCAGTCCAACAGATGAATCTGGGTTTGGCGGATGACAGGAGAACGCTACCTGCCCTAATTCATCGTTCCAACTGTAAAATTTGGTGGAGGAGGAATAATGGTCTGGGGCTGTTTTTCATGGTTCGGGCTAGTTCCAGTGAAAGGAAATCTACAGCATACAATGACATTCTACACGATTCTGTGCTTCCACTTTTGAGACAACAGTTTCGGGAAGGCCCTTTCCTGTGTCAGCATGACAATGCCTCCGTGCACAAAGCGAGGTCCATACAGAAATGGTTTGTCGAGATTGGTGTGGAAGAACTTGACTGGCTTGCACAGAGCCCTGACCTCAACCCCATCGAACACCTTTGGGATGAACTGGAACGCAGACTGCGAGGCCTAATTGCCCAAAGTCAGTGCTCGACCTCACTATACTCTATGTGGCTGAATGGAAGCTAGTCCCCGCAGCAACGTTCCAACATCTAGTGGTAAGCCTTCCCAGAAGAGTGGAGGCTGTTATAGCAGAAATGAGGGGACCAACTCCATATTAATGCCCATGATTTTGGAATG
>NW_019954593.1:7310-8975 GCF_002910315.2 Salvelinus sp. IW2-2015
CCAAATCATGACCAATCAATTGAATTTCCCTCAGGTGGACTCCAATCAAGTTGTAGAAACATCTCAAAGGATGATCAATGGAAACAGGATGCACCTGAGCTCAAATTTGAGTCTCATAGCAAAGAGTCTGAATACTTAGTTAGGTACCTGTTTTTTATTTTTAATATTAAATATAAAATTATTAAAATCTGTTTTCCCTTTGTCATTATGGGGTATTGTGTTTAGATTGATGAGGAAAAATATAATTTAAAACATTTTAGAAAAGGCTATAACGTAACTAAATGTGGAAAACGGGATGAGTCTGAATACTTTCCGAATGCACTGTATATATATATATATTGTGTATTTTGTTTTATTTTGCGTGTTACTATTTTATTTATTTGTTGTTTTTAGTATTATTTTCAAACTGTATAGCTCGTAAGCAAGCATTTCACGGTAGAGTCTACACCCGTTGTATTCGGCGCATGTGACAAATAACATTTGATATGAACTACCACTGGTCCTTGATTTCTCCTCACAGTCATTTACACCAACTATATTGATTAGAATTAAAGAAATTAAAACATCCCATCATGCTTAGAGTCATTATAGGGGCAGCAGGTAGCCTAGCGGTTAAGAGCGTTGGGACTTTAACCGTGCAGGTCGCTGGTTTGAATCGCCGAGCCGACAGTGTGGAAAAATATGCCTTTCTGCCCTTGAGGAAGGCAGTTAAAACCCAAACAATAACTGCTCCCTTGGTGCCGATGACGTGATGTTGACTAAAGCAGCCCCCCGTACCTCTCTGATACAGAAGGTTTGGGTTAAATGTGGAAGACACATTTCAGTTGAATGCATTCAGCTATGCAACTGACTAGCAGTAACTCAGTATCCTTCATAGAAATCAAATGAACATATTAGTATATATTTGAGAGGTGTGTTGTATTTTTGGTAAAAATCGTCACGTAAATCTATTACATAATTATAGCATAGGATCTAAAAGTGTTCAACAAGAACACAAAAACACACCTCATATCAGGGTCCATGGTCTCATCGAGATCCTTGTTTGGTGACCCATCCTTCAGTCTTTCTTTAGTGATGGCTCCACCCTCAGTCCCCTGATAACTCATTATAACTCTCAGAGAGGAGGCCTCAGAATCCTGAAGAGGACTGGTCTGGTCCCATATCAATCTGTAAATAAGAAGAGTAAACACCATTATATTAAAACGTTTAAACACAAAAGCAGAGTAGAACTACTGTTGACCTTCTGCGCTGGGGATGTAAGACATTATAATGATATTCTGTAAAACATTTTGCACCGAATGCAATTGTGAAAAGCACTATAGGCTGAATAAAATGTTTATGAACAAAATCAAAATGTATTTTTTTTTAACTGAAAACAGCAATGTACAGTATTTTTCCATAGCATATCTAAATAAGAACAGAGATGGTTTATCATGATGATATTGAAATTCCCTATAAGGGCTTTGATAAGATGTGTGTCAGACATTGAAGAAACCTTTTAGACATAAAAATACTGCTTCCCTGCTCTGAGAGTTTATGCTGGTGTTAAGTAGTCTAAACCACTTAGTGACAAATGCATTGGTAAAAACTACAGTACACTGTTTTCTCCCTCTTCATGTTCTATTATCTTATGAAGAATGTAGGTTGGGTCACTTATCTTCTGTT
>NW_019954594.1:0-1689 GCF_002910315.2 Salvelinus sp. IW2-2015
GTTATCAGGCCTACAACCATGGTGTCATCAGCACACTTGATGGTGGAGTTGGTGTCGTGCAAAGCCACACAGTCGTAGGTGAACAGGGAGTACAGCAGAGGACTGAGGACACACCCCTGGGGGGCCCCTGTGTCAGTGTGGAGGAGGTTTTGTTGCCAATGCTCAAGCCTTATACGTTTTAAAAGCCAAGCAAAAAACTGACGCTACAGTATATTGCACATTTGTGCCTGTCAAATGTTCCCCTGAATCAACACCTACCCTTTCTGTTAATTACTATTACAGGGCTCCAGACTAACAGGTTCCCCTGAATCAACACCTACCCGTGGTGTTAATTACTTTTACAGGGCTCCAGACTAACAGGTTCCCCTGAATCAACACCTACCCTTAGTGTTAATTACTATTACAGGGATCCAGACTAACAGGTTCCCCTGAATCAACACCTACCCTTAGTGTTAATTACTATTACAGGGCTCCAGACTAACAGGTTCCCCTGAATCAACACCTACCCTTAGTGTTAATTACTATTACAGGGATCCAGAATAACATGATCCACTGGTGTCACTAACTTTTACAGTTGGTCATGAGTATTCATCTTATAAAATAATTCATAGTGCTTTATTAAGAAGTGTAATACATTGACTACTGAGGTATTCAATAAATAAGTTGTTTCTTCTATCACGTTCAAGTAGGAATTCACGATTAAAGATATTTTTATGTGCAACCTAATCCAGTGATTKTCATGCATTTTGTGTTTACAATTAGTCTATAGTTGCTATATTTTACTGTTAAAATAGACTCCAGAATTTACCGTTTTTTTTTCAATAGAGATAAATTACATACGTAATTACGTATGTGTACTAACTAATATCACAGGCTAATTAATTTGAGGTTCAAAACCTGAGGAGTCTGAAACTCAAAACACATTAACTAGATCGCTAACTCTAAATAGAATACCCACTGCTAGTAGTCATGGATATTCAAAGGCTCATTACAGATTAGTATAACAGAGAAATTGCACAAAAACCTTAAACATTTTTATTAAAAGGCTGCAGGCCATGTCACATTTTCATTGTTTTATTTTTATATACCAACAAATATTTTGGTGTGTCAATTTCGACCTGCCCACCCAACAAAAACATTGTCTAGCCCATCTGGCATTTGCCAGAATTGCCAGATGGCCAATCCGCCCCTGCTACTTTGTGTTGCTTTTTCCTTCATAATGTGAAGTTGTAGAAAGAAAGAATATGATGCATTTAGAAGTCTCATTACTTTTACAGTGAGCACTTCCTCTAGGGTTATTTTGTTTAGGTTATGAATTAGATATGGAGCCTACAGTGGAGGCAGTCTGAAAAATGAAAAACTAACCTTCAGAAAGGCAGAATGAACAAATAAAAAAGGGAGCTTTCCATTCTGATAGAAGAAGTTGTGTACTTAAAGATCAGTATTTAGTGGCGGCATTATCACATAAAATAGTTTCAGCTGTCAAAAACCTCTAMACTCAAAAACGGCAATGTAGAATCTCAGATCTGTCAACCTATCGATCCTTGTCTGTCTTCTTGCTTCATCTTCGTCCTTTTAGAAAAGGAAGAAAACAGGAGGGCTCCATCTTGAATGAAAAGAAAAAAGAAAAGTTGTTCTTTAAAGCAGCATGACTTTAATAATTCAAGTGAAAGGGCTGTCTTTGCTAAT
>NW_019954595.1:0-3288 GCF_002910315.2 Salvelinus sp. IW2-2015
TCCAGCCTAAACTGGAGCATCTAGGCTAGTCACTTCTCAGGAAAGGATGCTCTTCAGTCGGCCTCTTTGTCCACGAAGTGATATGGAACACACCACAGGGTCGGTATGGTGGTTTCTCAGTCAATGCTTTGAGCCAAAGCCGAAGAGACTCCTCACCTCATCCATAGGAGGTGGGTGCAAATCAAAAGGTGCACAGCTGCACTCCAATCTCAAAAAAGTTTGGTGGTCAAAACCGTCCTGCTCCATGAACAGCTTCCGTTTCTGCCAGTTATTGTGGCATCCCCTTAKCGGGATTCCAGCCAACCATTTTTTACTTGGTCCTTCTAGCCAGATTTAGTGACCAAAAGTTTTTTACATGGTCCGTAATTTCTCCGGATTTAGCTACCAATATATTTTACAGATAACCAAGATACAGTATAGCCTAGTGGTTCCCAACCAGGGGTCCTAGGACCCTTGAGGGTTCTTGGCCTAACCACAGGGTACTTGAAAAGACTCATGAGACCATAGGCCTACTGGTAAAATGCACATGAGGGGGTACTTCAGGGGTACTCCGGGCAGAGCAAAATTCAGTTGGTACAGTAACCAAAAAAGTTGGGAACCACTGGTATAGCCTATGCGCACGGTTGACTGTCTCTCTGCCTGCCCCGATCCTCACTCTCCCTCGCCTGCTCCCCTTTCTCTTCGCTATGAAAAATGCTAGTGTGCGTTTCTCTTCGGTCTGTTGCGTGTCGAATAGCTCAGCATACTCATTGATAGCCCTTACTTTTGTGAACTTGCACGAGACATTGAGAGCCAAGAAATTGCACAATACAACATTGCTATAGCCTAAATCTTTTGATTACTGATGCACGTTTCTGACTGTCTGCCTTGTAGCCAACATGCCTACCTATGCCTGGCTTTGCCCCTCCCATCTCACTCTTTCTATTGCTAACTCTATCATTCTTTGCTGTGAAAGATCCAAGAATTTTTGTTGTTGAGGTAGACTACGGAAAATAGTTGCATGTTTCTGACTGTCTGCCTGGTGGCCAACATGCCTACCTATGTCTGGCTTTGCCCCTCCCATCTGTCTCTCTCTCCATCGCTAAATCCGTGCCTACTTATGCATGGCTTTGCCCCTCCCATCTCTCTATCGTTAACTCCGTCTTTCTTTGCTGTGAAAGATGCGAGAGTTTGTGCTGTTGAAGTAAACCATGGAAAATAGTTTCCTCCGTTGCAGAAAATAGTCGAGGAGTCCATTCCGCCAAGCTTGACACCCAAAAATTGTAGTCGACGCCGGGAGTGGACGGACTCGATTCTTTTGAAGTCGACTCCCCACCACTACCTGTGAGAATGAGAGTCTGACTAGTAGCAGCTTTGTCTTCTCTTCCCTAGCAGTTGAAACTCAAACAAAAAATAACGTTGTTTGTGAACAAAACAATGTAAATAGCCAAGACTTTAGTTTCAAGTAAATTGGACCAACTTTTATTCCTGTGCGCAGTGCTTCTAAAATGTATATTTCACTCAGATCTTCATGTGCGCACAACCCCCAGCCAGACAGTGTTGCAGTGCAAGGTGGGATAGGCTATATAGAATTCGTAGTTCTTTGACTTTGTGCGATTNCATTAACCAGCTATGAAACAAAACAGCAGAAATATAGCTACTGCAGCATTTATTTACTATAAATGTGATCATACTTGACTATTTTGATTTACAAGTGAGTGAAATGCTGGCACTGTGGAGCCCTGACCACCCATCAACGTGGCTAGTGAAATAGACATCTTACCCAACACTGCCAAAATCTACCTGCATTTGGTGGGGGTTCATTTTAGGCCCTGAACATATTATATTCTTATMTACAATAAAAGTGACCACAAAATGACCCCAAAAGGGTCGTATTAGATTGTGTAGAAACGAGCTTTAGATGCCCCAAAAATTGGTAGGGAGGACCCCCAGACCTCCCGCCACTTCTAAAACCAAAGGCCTGCCCCTGGCTCTGAGTACATGTCCTGGTAATCCATCTGGCCCTGCAGCCTTGTGGAGTTGTTAAGATACACTGTATAGCTGCCTGGTGCTTTTCTCAGAAGCTGAAAGCGCCTAATACTGGAAGCGCCTGATATCTCGTGATAGCTTCAGATGTTGGTGTTGAGCAAGAAGGGAGAGGTCCATAGAATAAGGTCGGAGGACTCGATGTGTCCCTTCGGTCTAACCATACAAAACCCTTCCCATAGAAGATAACTTTTCCTGATAGGTCTGTGCCTGAGAGAGAGACGGTGACAGTAAATGAGAGAGAGACACATTACAGATTACATTTACGGAACATWTGTTGCGTGAGACAAGCAACTTGATCACATTGGTAGAGACAAAGTCAGTAGGTATCTGAATTGGAGCTTACATTTTCATGGGTTGCAACTCCATCATGCGGTCGAGTGGTTGGCATTGTTATCYAKGTTCTACAGCCACTTTGATGACCAAAAGTAAATGACTTTGAATGGGAGCTATGACTGTTTTGCCTAAATTACACTATAGTGGCTTCGAAATACGATGACATTGCTAAAGTAGGCAAATATTTAGTAGGAAACGACTGCCATTATCATCATGTCATCGAATTTACTTTTGACAAATGGCAATGTTGTCATTAGCTAGCAAAGTTTGTTAGAAAAAATGTGGTGGTCTCCACTCAATCTCTTAGCTAGCTAGCTAACGTTACACTGCAACTAAAGTCAATCTGGAAACCTCAAAATGAAGACACAAGGTTTTGCTACTAATAAATTGCCTTCTTTAGAAATTGCATCGTGTTTTTAAGCCACAGTAATACACTTCAGACCAAATCTTCCTCAGTGTCTATTGAGGATGTATTGAGTAAATGTTCAGCTTTGGCATCCTGGCAGTCCTAAAGCGAACGTTCAAAACAATATTGTGATGAAACATGCAACCCATGTATAGCTCAGTAGTCTCAGAACCCAGAACCAAATGTTGCATGCATGCTGGCCATCTACTAGATTTAGTTCTGGGGGCAGACCAACCTGGTCTCAGAGCATTTTGTATTATTATAGTTTTTTAAATGTAACCTTTATTTAACTAGGCAAGTCGTGTATTCTGTATGTAAAAGCCGAGACACCCCAGTTAGTATGATATGCTACCTTTCGTATGGTATGTATTAATTTCTGGTTGTCCATCACCCATTTTGTATGATATGTTACAATTCGTATTATGTTACAAATCTGCAAAACGTACAATATGTTACAAATTTGGTACACATATTATATGTTAAGAATTTGTAAAACGTATGATATTCTACAAATTCTAGCT
>NW_019954596.1:0-1688 GCF_002910315.2 Salvelinus sp. IW2-2015
CAGGCTAGCAGGCCCTTCAGCCCCTCCTGGACACTGACCGACTGGGCTACGGACGTCTGGAGCTGCTCAGCCCGCTCCGACACGGACTCAGACAGCGAGCTGAACCTCTTCTCCAGGCCATCTGGCTCAGAGAGAGGAAGGATGAGAGAATTCCAGGGTGATTACTTTTCTCCATCACGATATAGACTCATGTGTTTAGGTGGATGGATTTAAAAGACATCAACGGAGATGGGGGTGTTTAGTAAGACAAGAAGATACACGGCATGATCTATGAGGATGTGGAGGGATGAATAAGATAACACACTATAGAAGGGTATGAACGGCAGAGCAATAGATATACAGTACCGTTCAAAAGTTTGGGGTCACTTAGAAATGTCCTGGTTTTCCATGAAAACATACATGAAATGAGTTGCAAACTGAATAGGAGATAGAGTCAAGACGTTGACAAGGTCTTAAATAATGATTTTTTAATTTAAAATAATAATTGTGACCTTCAAACTTTGCTTTCATCAAAGAATCCTCCATTTGCAGCAATTACAGCCGTGTAGACCTTTGGCATTCTAGTTGTCAATTTGTTGAGGTAATCTGAAGAGATTTCACCCCATGCTTCCTGAAGCTCCTCTCACAAGTTGGATTGGCTTGATGGGCACTTCTTACGTACCATACGGTCAAGCTGCTCCCACAACAGCTCAATAGGGTTGAGATCCGGTGACTGTGCTGGCCACTCCATTATAGACAGAATACCAGCTGACTGCTTCTTCCCTAAACAGTTATTGCATAGTTTCGGAGCTGTGCTTTGGGTCATTGTCCTGTTGTAGGAGGAAATTGGCTCCAGTTAAGTGCCGTCCACAGGGTATGGCACGGCGTTGCAAAATGGAGTGATAGCCTTCCTTCTTCAAAATCCCTTTTACCMTKTACAAATCTCCCACTTAACCACCACCAAAGCACCCCCAGACAATCACATTGCCTCCACCATGCTTGACAGATGGCGTCAAGCACTCCTCCAGCATCTTTCTCACGAACGTTCTTCTTTGTGATCGGAACACCTCAAACTTAGATTCGTCTGTCCATAACACTTTTTTACCAATCTTCCTCTGTCCGTGTTCTTTTTCACATCTCAATCTTTTCTTTTCATTGGCTTTTTCTTTGCAATTCTGCCTAGAAGGCCAGCATCCCGGAGTCGCCTCTTCACTGTTGACGTTGAKACTGGTGTTTTGCGGGTACTATTTAATGAAGCTGCCAGTTGAGGACTTGTGAGGCGTCTGTTTCTCAAACTAGACACTCTAATGTACTTGTCCTCTTGCTCAGTTGTGCACYGGGGCCTCCCACTCCTCTTTCTATTCTGGTTAGAGACARTTTGCTCTGTTCTGTGAAGGGAGTAGTACACAGTGTTGTACGAGATCTTCAGTTTCTTGGCAATTTCTCGCATGGAATAGMCWTCATTTCTCAGAACAAGAAATAGACTGACGAGTTTCAGAAGAAAGTTATTTGTTTTTGGTCATTTTGAGYCTGTAATCGAAACCACAAATGCTAATGCCCCAGATACTCAACTAGTCTAAAGAGGCCAGTTTAATTGCTTCTTTAAATCAGCATAACAGTTTTCAGCTGTGCTAACATAATTGCAAAAGGGTTTTCTAATGATCAATTAGCCTTTTAAAATGATAAACTTGGATTAGCTAACACAACTT
>NW_019954597.1:0-1688 GCF_002910315.2 Salvelinus sp. IW2-2015
CTCTCTCTCTCTCTCTCTCTCTCTCTCTCTCTCTCTCTCTCTCAATTAAATTCAGTATACTTTATTGACATGGGAAAGTAAACACTTACATTGTCAAAGTAAACATATAGCGACGATGGTCAAGGACAGCAACATACTAGACTGTTTGTAATGAATTCTTTAGAGTCTAAGCCGTTGGGGGGCGGGTTCTAAGCTGACATATGGAATTGTTTTACGATGGTCATGTCATGGATMATTTAGCTATTTATTTGGAATTTTATGACGCCTTTAGGTATAAAATATATCGAAATCTGTTTAGCAACTTACTAGCATTGAAGTTTACTTWGATTTTTTGTGGGGGTTTTCCAGTAGGTGATATATTTTTATTTTTCCTTTGTGATAATGTGGTTGGGCCAGATTTTCTGAGTGCTGTCCTGAGGATTTGTTGGGTTGGTAGCGGTTAGTGAATTGAGCCTCAGGACCACCTGGCTGAGGGGACTCTTCTCTATGGTCACCTCTTGGCAGTTGAGGGCTTTGTAGTGGTAGGAGTGGGGGTCACTTGTTTTGAAATTATTATACAATTTGGTGGCTCTTTTTTGGATATTAATCAGAAGAGGGAATTGGCCTAATTCTGCTCTGCATGCGCTGTTCAGAATTGTTCTCTGTACTCTTAGGATGCTCTCAGAGAATTCCTCATGAAGTCTTTCAATTTGGTGTTTGTCCAATTCTTGTTTTATAAGCGGACCCCACACTTCACTGCCGTAYAGTGCAATTGGCTCTTWTGTTGATTTGAATATTTTGAGCCAGATCCTAATTGGTATGTCTAATCTGAGAGATATTTTAATTGCATAGAAAGCCCACCTTGCTTTGTCTTTAAGTTTCACAGCCAGGTTGAAGTTTCCTGTGGAGCAGATTTTTGGTCCCAAATGATGTGTAGGTGTTTGTSTTCTASATCAGTGGAGCCCAGTAAAAATTGATATCGGTTTCCCTGACATCTGGATCTTTTCTGGAACATATAAAATCTGACAGAACKGTTGCAGATGATCTAGTTGTTGCTGTAACCTGTAACCTCTTTTGTGGGGGACAGCAGCACCATGTCATCTGCATACAGGAGGCATTTTATTTCTGAGTGAGACCTGGGGCTGTTGATTGTTCTAGTGTTTTTGCCAATTCAGTAATGTATATATTAAATAGACTTGAGCTCCGGTTGTTCCCCTGTTTCACTCTGAGTCCTTGGGAAAATAAATGTGTATGTTTATTTCCAATTTTGACTGCACATTTGTTATTTCTACACATTGATGTGATGACGTCATACAGTATGTTTTTCTACCCACACCACTTTCTATTCATTTGAGAAAAATGCCTTGATGCCAAATTGAATCAAAGGCTTTTTGGAAATCCACAAAGGAAGAGAAATGTTTTGTTTTGATTCACATGTTTATCAATTAGGGTGTGTAGGGTATAAATGTTGTCTGAAGTTCGATCATTTGGTAAGAATGAAATTAGATTTTTGCACATGCTGTTCATGATGGCGCAGAGTATTTTTTTGCCAGGTTTCTGTTGCCACGGTAATTGACTGGATCAAATTTGTCTCCATTTTCAGTCCTTGGTTCCAGATGTCAGGGGAATAGCCTACACTCAAAACCTGCTTAATAGAGTGTGGCAGTGCTAAATTTGTGGTCTGTGTATTTGATCATTTCCCTCCCTCC
>NW_019954598.1:0-1687 GCF_002910315.2 Salvelinus sp. IW2-2015
TGCTACTGGGGGTGGTAAAACTAGTCTGGTGGAGGCAGCCGTGGTGTTATAAACCACACACCCTGAATGGTTTGGTAAGGGCTAATGTTACGTTCGCACCTCCCAGTTCCAGTTAGTTTGGTCTCTCACATCAACAGGGTTTTTACTTGTTCTATCTCCATTGTTTTTTTTCCTCCACTGAAAGGGGAAATGGTGGTCCTTTTTCTGTGGTTCTGCGCCGCCGCAGTTTTTTTCTCTGCCAGCTAGCTATTCAGACTGCCTCTTGCCTGTCCTGTGTTGCAATAACCTCCCCCTCTAGGCCCAGTGGGGCAGGAGACTAGGCCACGTGGACTAACGCTTACTGCTCTGTCCTCTCCTCTACAGACCCGTGAAGAGAGGAAGATGGAAGCCATCCTGCAGGCCTTTGCCCGCATGGAGAAGAGGGAGAAGAGGCGGGAGCAGGCCCTGGAGAAGATTGGCACCAAGTCAGAAGGGGGCATCAAGGAGGAGCCCCCTGCCACCCCCGAGGCCGACATGCAGTCTCCTAATATCATGACGGTAAGTGATAGTTGACTCAACATGTTCTTTATGCCTGCACTCTCTCTGACACATTGGTTCCACCAGGTCGTTAGTATAAAAGAGGATGTTGTCAATAATCTGAAGGGTTAGCTGAAGGTGACTATAAACCCATCCAAAACTATGCTACTGTACTCTATCCTAACCCTGTCTCTCCCAGCCTCTGCTAGAGGTGAAGGAGGAGCCGAGTCTCAACAAGCCCACGCCGGCCAAGCTGCGAGGCAGCAAGCAGAGGAAGAGCTTCTCGCGGAGCCGCACCCACATCGGGCAGCAGAGGCGGCGAGCGCGCACCATCAGCACCTGCTCTGACATACCTCCCGGTTCGCCCGGGGAACTCCTGGACCCCCTGGCCAATGATAGCCCAGACGTAGAGGCCTCCAGGGACCCCGAACCAGAGGCCCTCTCCTCCCATGCCCCTGACACCAGCCCCCCTTACAGTGGCTCCCCGGCCCCTGACAGAAACCGCTCCGGGCAGAAGTACCCTAAAACTAAAAAGGTACCCTAGCCATGGCTCAGTGCTCACCCCTAAACACGACTAGTCACTATTCTATTTAGACTAATAGGAATGTTCTATTCCTTCTAGTGAAATGTCACTCAATACTATAATTAAATGCAGTGTGCTTCTGACTAAAGCTCTCTCTCTCTTTGTCTCTCTACAGCACTTAGTGAGTGAGTGGTGCGTCGACAAGCAGGAACGATCATTGCGGACCCCAGAGCCGGTCCCGGAGAGGCCCCTGAGAATCAGCAGCGACCCTGAGGTGCTGGCCACCCAGCTCAATGCCCTGCCCGGCATGGGCCCCAGCCCGCACGTCTACAGCACGCCTAAACACTACGTCCGCTTTTCCTCGCCCTTCCTGGCCAACCGCAGCCCCACCACCCCTGGGGTGCCCACCGGACGCCGGCGTTCCCGCGAGCTGCCCGACACGCCGCCCACCTCAGGCTCCTGCAAGAAGGTATGTTGTTCACCACCTCGCAGGGGAATGGAGAGAGTGTTGGCTGTCAGGTATAGCTGCAGGGTAGAAAAACAGACTGCCGGGGTTAACCGGCAGAGGGACAGACTGCCGGGGTTAACCGGCAGAGGGACAGACTGCCGGGGTTAACCGGCAGAGGGACAGACTGCCGGGGTTAACCG
>NW_019954599.1:0-1687 GCF_002910315.2 Salvelinus sp. IW2-2015
ACTACATTATACACACACAAGTGTAAAGTAATGAATAAGAACATGTACATATAAATATATGTCACGTTCCTGACCTGTTTTCCCTTGTTTTTGTATTTATTTAGTATGGTCAGGGCGTGAGTTGGGTGGGTTGTCGATGTGTGATTTTTATGTTGGGATTTTGTGTGTCGGCCTGGTATGATTCTCAATCAGAGGCAGCTGTCAATCGTTGTCCCTGATTGAGAATCATACTTAGGCAGCCGGGGTTTCACCTGTGTTTTGTGGGTGTTTGTTTTCCGTGTCAGTAGTTGTGCCACACGGGACTGTCACGGTAGTATTTTTATTATTTTGTATCGCATATTGTTTTGTTGTATATTAAATCACTATGGAAACTAACCACTCTGCGTATTGGTCTGATCCTTCTCGCCTCTCCTCGTCCGAGGAGGAGGAAGAAAATGACTATCATTACAATATATGGATGAGCGATGGCCGTGCGGCATAGGCAAGATGCAGTAGATACATATGAGATGAGTAATGTAGGGTATGTAAACATTATATAAAGGGGCATTGTTTAAAGTGACTAGTGATACATAAGAMGGTGATACATAAGGTTTGAGTAAGAGGTTTGGTTTTGTGTACAAAGCAAAGTTCATATGATAAGGCCTGGCAAGAAGCAAGAAGAGGTTCCTCGGTTCTGTTATGATGTACTCAAATCCTACCTAGGTGTATTGTTTGCAGATAAAGTGTTTAKAACTGGTTTATTACTCAGTAACTGTGACAGTCGAGATTTTGACTGAACTATCCGTAAATGTCAAGCAGAGAATTTAGGCCGCTAAATATTGAGACCCTTTTTTTTTTAACGCCTTTTCTATAAATACTATATCAACTGTAGATCTAGTATTTGGGAAATCAACAGGAATATCTCAATATACAGTAGTAATAGAAACAGGAAGTGAGTGTGTGTTGACCTGGAAGTGGAAGATGCCAGCGTACTGTCCTCCGAAGTCCTGTCCATGAGGAACCACTCTGTGGAGGAGATTATCATTCAAAGTCAACGAAGCTATGGCTGCCAGCAACCAGCAGTCACCTGTAAAACACACACACACACACACACACACACACACACACACCAGGCTACGTACACTTCGACCTACCTTTCGGTGGCGCATGGAGGGCGGAGGAAATGATATTCTCCAAAGGGACGAAACCAGTTGGGGGAATTTGGAAGGAGGGATGAATGATGAACGGAGGGGAGGGAGAGGTTAATTATAAACACCTTAATCTGTTGGTGTGTTGCTGAGACAGCAGGAAAAACTCTGGGCAAGTGGTTGGAACAACTAAATGACTAAGCAAAACAGACGGTAGTTTCCTGCTCAGAAACAAGTGTTGGCAAAAGAAAAACCGACACTTCATAATGAAATGGATTGGGTTGGGGCATATCTTATTGGAAAGAGGAATGACTGAGTACAGTGAATGCAGGTTTAGGGCTAGTACGTAATTGCAATGAAGTCTGAGAGACGATATGATAAAGTGAGTTTTATGGGTTGTGTTGCGTGTGCCTGCATGTGTTACGTGTGCGTGTGTGTGGCTCTTTGTGCGTGTGTGTGCGTGTGTGTGTGTGTGTGTGTGTGTGTGTGTTGTTTGTGTTGTGTGTGGTGTGTGTGGTGGTGTGTGTGTGTGTGTGTGTGGTGTGTGTGGGTGTGTGTGT
>NW_019954600.1:0-1687 GCF_002910315.2 Salvelinus sp. IW2-2015
ACACACACACACACACACACACACACACACACACACACACAGAGCAGCAAAGACATTCAGCGACCAGTTATTTTAGTGAATCGGCTATGTGGGGCTGGGGAATGAGGCTCATACGTATGTAGTTCTCTTTGTGACCAGTAGATGGCAGTAAAAGTATGTGCGAGCTCTATTCTGGGCCACTGTGGCCAACAACCCTGGAGTTGCAGGGCTACATGAATTATGCTCTAAATGAATGATTCTCATACCAACATTAAGGAAGATTGAAATATACAACACCCACTTAACCCAAAAGAGGCAAGGGCATGTCTATACTATCCAATGTGTAATTCAATAAAGAGAAAAAGTATAGTTGAGAGCTTTGTCAAGAGGCTGTATCATTGAACCTGAAACTGCATTTTATCCATGTTTGTTTATGGCACGGTTGTCGGCGTGTGTACAGCAGTCTCCATGACGACGTATATTTACTCTAAGGTAGGTAACATTTACAAGGGGAGGCTGGAGGCAGTATTCTGCTCCTCCTATGATTAAAACATAAACAGACTGCTGCCAATCTGGACAACGTCAACAACCCACACACACTGCCTAGAACCGTATTCTACTCCAATGACGACTGTACACTTCAACATACATGGTTTAAAGGTCTCCTGCTCGTATTTGAGTTGATGGCCGTCATGCTGAGGATAGGTAATGGATGGAACGGTGGAGGGAGGCTGCAGCAGGCTCGCCAGCAGATTGTGCATCGGCCCGTGCCTGAGGCTGGTTGTGTCTGTTTGTAAACTGTAGGATGTCATTTTATCTGCACCTGGAGGAACATGGTTAGAGTTTTGCCCTCTAATCTGATTCAAACTACTATCTCCCTCTCTATGCGTGTCAGAGTGTGTGAGAGAGTGGGAGAAAAGGAGAGAGTGTTGTGCCGGTGGCGGCTAGCCCACAAAGCCATTAGCTGCAAAACTGTGCCCAGGTTCTCTGTGATCTGCTTAGCTTAGTAAAACCAACCATTTCCCGCTCCTTAGCTCCCTCCTTCCATCGCTCCCCTTCTCCCCTCCCTCTTTTTCTCTTTTCCGAGTCATTTCAGCCTCACTGAGTGGTACCGGCAATCTGTGGATTCCACTATGCTGTCATTAAAAACACCTCTTTTGAAGACTGTACAGAAAGAGAGAGTGAGGGAAGAGGATGGAGGAGGAGGAGGAAGAGGAGGAAGAGGAGGAGAAAATAAGAAAAAGAGGCAAGAGGAGTAAAGCGAGGGAGCGGTCTGTCTCTCCGTCTCTCCGTCAGTTCTCTCTCTTTCCCTCCCTGTCTATCTTTTATAGTGCACACAAACCCAAGCGTCCAGTAAGTGAACTTGTCTGTACAATAGGCAGCTTGGTGAATGGATAATCATTCTAAAACCCTTAGAAACGTTGAGCCAGCAGAGGAGCAGAGGACCAGTTATAAACCAACTGCAGAGGATTAAGTCTGGCCAAGAGAAGCAGATAACCACATTACTGCCCAGCGGATGGACACAGAGAGAGACAGAGAGACACAACAAACCCTACTACTATAGAGGGGGAGAAAGGAATTCTCTTCATTCTCTTACTCTTTCTCCCTCTTTCTACTCCTATCGCTCTCTCCCTCCCCTTATCTCCCCTCTCTCTAGCTCTCTTCCTCCCCTTATCTCTATCTCTCTTCCTCCCTCCCCCAAGTCCCC
>NW_019954601.1:0-1687 GCF_002910315.2 Salvelinus sp. IW2-2015
AAGGCTGTTGAGTCTGCCGATAAGAGTGTGGTGATTGACAGTGTCGAAAGCCTTGGCCAGGTCATTGAATACGACTGCACAGTATTGTCTTTTATCAATGGTGGTTAATGATATCATTTAGGACCTTGAGCGTGGCTGAGGTGCACCCATGACCAGCTCGGAAACCAGATTGCATAGCGGAGAAGGTACGGTGGGATTCGAAATGGTCGGTGATCTGTTTGTTAACTTGGCATTCGAAGGCCTTAGAAAGGTAGGATATGGATAGATTTAGGTCTGTAACAGTTTGGGTCTAGAGTGTCTCCCCCTTTGAAGAGGGGGATGGCCGCTGTAGCTTTCCAATCTTTGGGGATCTCAGACAATATGAAAGAGAGGTTGAACAGGCTAGTAATAGGGGTTGCAACAATTGGATACTTTTAGAAAGAGACGGTCCAGATTGTCTAGCCCAGCTGATTTGTAGGGGGCCAGATTTTGCAACTCTTTCAGAACAACAGCTATCTGGATTTGGGTGAAGGAGAAATGGGGGCGGCTTGGGCAAGTCGCTGTGGGGGGTGCAGGGCTATTGACTGGGGTAGGGGTAGCCAGGTGGAAAGCATGGCCGTAGAAAAATGAAATTCTCAATTTTCGTGGATTTATCGGTGGTGACAGTGTTTCCTAGCCTCAGTGCAGTGCGCAGCTGGGAGGAGGTGATCTTATTCTGTGTGGACTTTACAGTGTCACAAAACTTTTTGGAGTTTGAAAAAGCTAGCCTTTGCTTTCCTAACTGCCTGTGTATATTGGTTCCTAACTTCCCTGAACAGTTGCATATCGCGGGGGTTATTCAATGCTAATGCAATACGCCACAGTATGTTTCTGTGCTGGTCAAGTGCAGTCAGGTCTGGAGTAAACCAAGGGCTATATCTGGTCCTGGTTCAATTTTTTTTGAATGGGGCATGCTTATTTAAAATGGTGAGGAAAGCACTTTTAAAGAACAACCAGGCATCCTCTATTGATGGAATGCGGTCAATATCCTTCCAGGATACCCGGGCCAGGTCAATTATAAAAGGGTGGTCGTGATGAGGCGTGGTCGTTTGACCGCAGACCCATTAAGGACGCAGGCAATGAGGCAGTGATCGCTGAGATCCTGGTTGAAGACAACAGAGGTGTATTTAGAGGGCAGGTTGGTCAGGATGATATCTATGAGGGTGCACGTGTTTACGGATTTGGGGTTGTACCTGATAGTTTCATTGATATTTTGCGTGAGATTGAGGGCATCTAGCTTAGATTGTAGGGCGGCCGGGGTGTTAAGCATGTCCCAGTTTAGGTCACCTAACAGTACGAGCTCTGAAGATAGATGGGGGGCAATCAATTCACATATGGTGTCCAGGGCACAGCTGGGGGCAGAAGGTGGTCTATAACAAGCGGCAATGGTGAGAGACTTGTTTCTGGAATGATGGATTTTTAGAAGTAGAAGCTTGAATTGTTTGGGCACGGAGTTCTGTCATACTATCCCTGTAGTAGATTGCAACTCCACCCCCTTTGGCAGTTTTATCTTGTCGGAAAATGTTATAGTTAGGGATGGAAATTTTGGGATTTTTGGTGGCCTTCCTAAGCCAGGATTCAGACACGGCTAGGACATCCGAGTTGGCAGAGTGTGCTAAAGCAGTGAATAAATCAAAGTTATAGAGGAGGCTTCTAATGTTAACATGCA
>NW_019954602.1:0-1686 GCF_002910315.2 Salvelinus sp. IW2-2015
TCTTGTCCTTCTTTTCCACAAAGAAGAACCCTGCGCCGGCAGGAGAGGCCGAAGGGCGAATGCTTCCAGCCACCAGAGAGTTATCAATGTACTCCTCCATGGCCTTGGTCTCAGGGCCAGACAGGGAATAAATCCGGCCTCGAYGCGGTGTGGTTCCCGGGAGGAGGTCAATCGCACAATCGTAAGGACGATGTGGAGGAAGGGAGGTAGRATYAGCCTTACTGAAAACCTCCCAGATGTCATGATACTCTGTGGGAACGGCAGAGAGATCCGAGGCCGAACTTAACCCAGCAGGCAGACGTTTAGGTGAAGGCTGCGCCGCCTAATCTCCTTAAACCTTTGGTCGTGGCGTTCCGTCAAGGACGGGAGCCCTTCCAGAAGGTCCTGTAACAGCTCCTCATGTCTCCCAATAGTGGCTCCCTGCAGGGAGACAGCGTGGCGGAGCTGGTCCAAGTCTGCTGGATCTGTCATGGCCAGTTCGTACTATAAGGGCACAAGGCGAGACCCAGATGCAGACACAGGAGGCAGATGGTTAGAGTCTTTGAAGTTTATTTATAGTCCAAAAGGAGAATGGTCGTGMACAGGCAAAAGGTCAAAACCAGATTGTGAYTCCAAGAGGTAAAGAGTGGCAGACAGGCTCGATGTCAGGGCAGGCAGAAGGGTCAGGCAAGGGTTTAAGGAGATTATGGAGCAAATCAGGGAGTTAGCTCAGAGGATGTCTGCTACCTCTGAGAAACCCCAACCACCCCATCAATTGTTCCCTATTAGTGGTGAGCTTGTACAGCCTACCCCAGCTCCCCGAGAACCCCGCTTACCTCCTCCGGAGCGATATTCTGGGGATCCTGSTACCTGCCGGGGTTTTCTTTCACAGTGCTCTCTTATTTTTGAGCTACAGCCATCTTCGTTTCCTTCAGARCGATCTAAGATAGCGTATGTTATTACACTAATGTCGGGAAGGGCGCTCTCCTGGGCTACGGCAGTTTGMGAGCAACAATCCGCCATTTGTTGTCATCTGGAGGATTTCATGGCAGAAGTGAGGAAGGTATTKGATTCTCCGGTATCCGGGAGAGAGGCGGCCAGTAAACTTCTTGAATTACGTAAAAACTGCAGTACGGAGTCCAGAAAAAACAGGCAAGGGTCAAAACCAGGYAGACTAGAAAAAGATAATAGAAAACAGGAGCACGGGAAAACACGCTGGTTGACTTGAAAACATAAAAGACAAACTGGCACAGAGAGACAGGAAACACATGGATAAATCCACTGGGGAAAATAAGCCACACCTGGAGGAGGTGGAGACAATTACAAGAACAGGTGAAACAGATCAAGGCGTGACATAGTGTTTTTTTGACTGTTGGAACTCTTCTGGTATTTATTTACAGCACCCTGCAAAGGAGAACCGAAGGAGGATATAATATTAGAACTAAAGCCCAAACTGTTAATAATGATGACGCTCATATAGATGTAGGAGGGACAGCTCCCCCGACTATGAAAATGTAGAACACATCTATGTGGACCCAGATGAGTATGATGAAACGTACACAGCTCTTCGGAGAGAGGGCATTTGCACTTGTATGAGACCATCCAGAGGAGAGAATCACCACAGGACCTGACCTAAAGGGCGTCTGCACGGAGAGCAATGGCACCAAACAAAGGCCATGCCTCATAAGATGGATGGGTCATTGGATA
>NW_019954603.1:0-1685 GCF_002910315.2 Salvelinus sp. IW2-2015
GACAAAAGGTGGAAATTATAGGCAATTAGCAAGACACCCCCAATAAAGGAATGGTTCTGCAGGTGGTGACCACAGACCACTTCTCAGTTCCTATGCTTCCTGGCTAATGTTTTGGTCACTTTTGAATGCTGGAGTTACATTGTGTTGTTTAAGTGTTCCCTTTATTTTTTTTGAGCAGTGGAATATTAATACATATATGTCTGCCCTTCATAAAACCAGACTGGGTTTCATCAATGATTTGGTCAAGACCTTTTTTAAGTCTTTCTGCAAAGATGGATGCAAGTAGCTTTCCATCATTGTTCATTAATGTGATTGGTCTCCAATTTGCTAACATCATAGAATCTTTGTTTGGTTTGGGTATTACAGAAATGAGGCATTGTGTCATAGAAAACAGGCAGGACCCCTAAATCAATTGCCTCCTTAAAAACATGAAATATAAATTCAATAACATCCTCCTGATAATATGTATAGAATTCACTGATAATGCCATCATTCCCTGGAGATTTGTTCTCTTTTAACTTGATGATACATTTTTTTTATTTCATTGATAGAAATAATTTCAACACAAGACTTTTGGAAGTCTTCATCTATGAATTTTGCATAGTCTTTGACAGAGTCTAGAAAGGCAGATATGTCACTAGTAGGACAGGCATTACTGGTATGAAGGTTAGCATAGAATTCTGAAACTTATTTTGAAATATTTTGGGGTTTTCATTTTCTTTGTCATCTATATTAAGCTTATGAATGTGTAAATTTAGAATTATTTTCTTTCTAAATTGTATTTTTTTTTTTTTCTTCTTCACCTTCCTCCAACCATCTCCTTCTTGATCTTACAAATGCCCCTTTTGCTCRCTCTTCATACATTCGGTCCATTTCTAGTTGTAAAGAGAAGAACTGACCCTTTCCTTCTTCATCAAGGTCCTCCATAGAGATTAGAGAAAGGATTTCTTTAACAAGTTTATCTTCCCTCAATCTTTTAACTTCAGCAATTTCTTTACCTCTTCATGGCTGTTTGTCTTAGTTCATACTTCATTAATTCCCAATATTTCCTATAAGACTTAAATAGTTGGGCTTTCCTCCAATTGTCTTGAATAATATCTTTGGCATCCATCTTGAAATTATCCTCTTCCAACAGTCTACTATTGAGTTTCCAATAACTCRGATTCGGTTTAACTTCAGATCCATTCATATTTAAAAGATAAGAATATAACTATGATCAGTAAGAACTGATGGTTCAATTGATACCTTGACTACAGTGTTATCTAATGAATTAGAAATCAACCTGAAGTCAATTCTTCACTGTCTGGACACGTCCTTGTTACTCCAAGTGAAGTCCTTTTTATCAGGATATTTAGATCTCCAAATATCTACTAATCCAAACTAATCAAATCTCCAAATAGAGACTAATCCAAGACCAAGACATAGATTATTAAACTCAGGATTAACTACGCTGGATCTTTTGGGAGGGGGATATCTGTCAATCATCACATTAGATACAGAATTAAAATCTCCACCTAAGATTATTTTGATATCCTGAAATATATTGATATCTATTAATCTCTTCAAATTTTTGAAATAATATCCTGTTTTGTTTGTTGTTGGATGCATAAATATTCCCTAATAAAAACATTTCACTGTTGAAATTCACTGTTAAAATTAACCAACATCCAGAGTGGTGAGTCTGA
>NW_019954604.1:0-1685 GCF_002910315.2 Salvelinus sp. IW2-2015
ATAAAGTCCAACAATGTTTATATCCCAGGACAAATTAGCTAGCAACAGCAAGCTAGCTAGATAAATTGCCATAAATGTTGAATGCTTTTCGACCTGTTCCCAAATTAATATAGTTGGTTCAGAGTTTGCTTTGATATTTCAACCTACGTGTCCTGATCARGTCTGGTGTGGGTGGACAAAAATCAACGTGTGGTCTGGTCAGCATGTTAGGCCTGTGTGCGGCCATGGAAATCCATTTCATGAAGCTCCAGACGAACAGTTCTTGTGCTGACGTTGCTTTCAGAGGACGTTTGGAACTCTGTAGTGACTGTTGCAACCGAGGACAGYCGATTTTTACYCGCTTCAGCACTCTCCGGTRCCGTTCTGTGAGCTTGTGTGGACTACCACTTTGAGGCTGAGCCGMTGTTGCTCCTAGATGTTTCCACTTCACAATAACAGCACTTACTGTTGACCGGGGCAGGTGTAGCAGGGCTGCAATTTGACATGTTGGAAAGGTAGRATCCTAGGACGATACCACGTTGAAAGTCACTGAGCTCTTCAGTAAGGCCACTCTACTGCCAATATTTGTCTATGGAGATTGTTTGGATGTGCGCTCGATTTTATACACCMGTCAGCATTGGGTGTGGCTGAAATAGCAGAATCCACTAATTTGAAGGGATGTCCAGATACTTTTGGCCATGTAGTGTATATTGGCCATTTACCACACCCCCTCYGACCTTATTGTTGAATTATAATAATAAGGAAGACAAACGATATGGGAGGGGATGACTTGTGTAAAGCATTAGCTCAYAGGTGTGTCCCTGGGCCTGAAGCTCTTGGCAAGCCATTTCAGATGATTCATTTCACACACCCATTCACATCTGAACAAAATAATAATAATAATATGTGCTCGAAAATGATTGAACTTATTTCGAAATATACAAACAAATAACTAGTATTCTATTTTTTTTGTGAGTTGCAGTTCCACCTGTACATGTGAATGCATCTTTTAAATACCCATAATGCTCCTCTAGGCTACATTACTGCATTCCTAACAGACTCAGACCCCCAATTAGTCCCTTTTCTGACCTGTTTGAGGGGTTAAGACCAGTTCTGTGTGGATTTGTCTGAGAACTTGATACTGGCCGGAAAGGTTGGTTTGGGGTTTACTGCGTCTACCAGCCTAAGCAATGGAAGCAAAGACAATTCAGACATTGATGTGACAAAGGGCCTACAGTCAATCTTTCAACGAATGGGTTCTGCAAATCCAAAAAACATACAGGTTACAAATATTTGAGCACATCTCATTTATGACAGAGTACACATCAATTACAAAACAGTCGTACTGCAGTGATTTTTGTAATTGACCCAAGTTGAGTTTTTTTATTTTTACACAGTTGAGTGCATACTGCATAAACATATCTTAAGGAATCAGCTTTAAAAAAGGGGCTCAGACTGGTCTAGAGAAGCTAATTTACACAGATCTCGCATTACAGATTAGTCTCAGATRCTTATGATCAATACCAATCCAACAATATCAGCTGCATAACAAAGCCGATGACTCCTCCCTATGCATTTGAACTGAATTCAGACAAGCCTCAAAGCTTTCGCCTCAACTGCTGTAGTGTAAATCCAAGGTCGAGACAAAACATCTGCTAATTGCATCGTGACCTTCAGCGAAAAGGGCAAGTAGGCAGCAATAAAGA
>NW_019954605.1:0-1685 GCF_002910315.2 Salvelinus sp. IW2-2015
CACCCAACCTATTGTGGGAAGCTTATGGAAGGCTATCTGAAACGTTTGACCCAAGTTAAACAATTTAAAGGCATTGCTACCAAATACTAATTAAGTGTATGTAAACTTCTGACCCACTGGGAATGTGATGAAAGAAATAAAAGCTGAAATAAATTATTCTCTCTACTATTATTCTGACATGTCACATTCTTAAAATAAAGTGGTGATCCTAACTGACCTAAGACAGGGAATTTGTACTAGGATTAAATGTCAGGAATTGTGAAAAACTGAGTTTAAATGTATTTGGCTAAGGTGTATGTAAATTTCCGACTTCAACTGTAAGTGAATGAGAATTAATGAGAATGGAAGAGTAAGTCGATTGATGGATGGATGTAAGTGTGCCAGAGGTGGGGAGAGTGGGAAAAGATTGGGACAAGCTTGGCTTGGGTGAGTAAGGGTGGGCAAGGATGGGAGGTAGGGACAAGCTTGGCTTGGGTGGGTAAGAATGGGAAAGGATGGGAGGTTGGGACAAGCTTTGCTTGGGTGGGTAAGGGTGGGCAAGGATGGGAGGTAGGGAGAAGCTTAGCTTGGGTGGGCTCAAATAGCCGACCAATCAGCTTGTTACCAACCCTTAGTAAACTTCTGGAAAAATTGTGTTTGACCAGATACAATGCTATTTGACAGTAAACAAATTGACAACAGACTTTCTGCAAGTTTATAGGGAAGGACACTCATCAAGCACAGCACTTACACAAATGACTGATGATTGGCTGAGAGAAATTGATGATAAAATGATTGTGGGGGCTGTCTTGCTAGACTTCAGTGCAGCTTTTGACATTATCGATCATAGTCTGCTGCTGGAAAAACGTATGTGTCATGGCTTTACACCCCCTGCTATAATGTGGATAAAGAGTTACTTGTCTAACAGAACACAGAGGGTGTTCTTTAATGGAAGCTTCTCAAACATAATCCAGATAGAATCAGGAATTCCCCAGGGTAGYTGTTTAGGCCCCTTACTTTTTTCAATTTTTACTAATGACATGCCACTGACTTTGAGTAAAGCCATGATGACTCAACACTATACACGTCAGCTACACTTAACAAAGAGTTGCAGTTAGTTTCAGAGCGGGTGGCAAGGAATAAGCTAGCCATAAATATTTCTAAAACTAAAAGCATTGTATTTGGGACCAAACATTAACTAAACCCAAACCTCAACTAAATCTTSTAATAAATAATGTGGAAATTGAGCAAGTTGAGATGACTAAACTGCTTGGAGTAACCCTGGATTRTAAACTGTCATGGTCAAAACATATTGATACAATAGTAGCTAAGATGGGGAGAAGTATGTCCATAATAAAGTGCTGCTCTGCCTTCTTAACAACACTATCAACAAGGCAGGTCCTACATGCCCTCGTTTTGTCACACCTTGACTACTGTTCAGTCGTGTGGTCAGGTGCCACAAAAAAGGACTTAGGAAAATTGCAACTGGCTCAGAACAGGGCAGCACTGCTGGTCCTTSGATGTACATAGAAAGCTAATATTAATAATATGCATGTCAATCTCTCCTGGCTCAAAGTGGAAGAGAGATTGACTTCATCACTACTTGTATTTTTGAGAGGTATTGCCATGTTGAATGCACTGAGCTGTCTGTCTAAACTACTGGCACACAGCTCGGACACCCATGCATACCCGACAAGACATGACAC
>NW_019954607.1:0-1684 GCF_002910315.2 Salvelinus sp. IW2-2015
TTTTGAATAGTTTTTGGGGCACGATTAAGAAGATCTACTTATTATTTCTCAACTGGTAATTGAAGAGCACTTCCCATTCGCCATTCAGATGAACGGGCAACGGGGGGGGGCCAGGCTTCATCACCACGTCACACACCACTTTGCAATGAGCTGGAGGCAGAATTCATTTTAAAACATATAGCTACTTAAATTGTTTGAAACCTAAACATTTTACTACATATGAGGCATGTTTTACCTTGGTTCAAAGTAGCCTGGACAAAATCCAACCGTATCCGTGAAAACAATTATTTTATTCAGACTTCCATACAGTTCACTCAGAAAGGATTCAAAACCCTTCACATTCTGTTATGCTACAGCTTTAATAGAACATTTATTAAATACATTTTTTTTTTTTATAAATTTGCGAAAATGTATAAAAATCTGTTTTTGCTTCGTCATTAGATTGATGAGGGGAAAAAACAATTGAATCCATTTTAGAATAAGGCTGTAACGTTACAAAATGTGGAAAAAGTCAAGGGGCCTCAATACTTTGAATGCATTGTACACATGTTTAGACCTATACCAGCCTACATCGGCATTCTGGCACACACATTTCTACTTCCTTTCACATTCACCGTCTCACTCAAGCACGCAAACATACATATCCCCCCACACACACGCCTACATGCATATCCCCCCGACACACATGCGTTTCTGCTTGTGTGTCGTTTCTGCAAATATATCCCCAACCCCTCTTTTTACGCTGCTGCTACTCTCTTACTTACTTACTTTATTGTCCCCATGGGGAAATTTTGTTGCAGTGTCGCTCTGTTTATCATATATGCATAGTCACTTAAACTATACATTCATGGACATACTACCTCAATTGGGCCGACCAACCAGTGCTCCCGCACATTGGCTAACCGGGCTATCTGCATTGTGTCCCGCCACCCACCAACCCCTCTTTTACACTACTGCTACTCTCTGTTCATCATATATGCATAGTCACTTTAACCATATCTACATGTACATACTACCTCAATCAGCCTGACTAACCGGTGTCTGTATGTAGCCTCGCTACTGTATATAGCCTCACTACTGTATATAGCCTCGCTACTATATGTAGCCTCGCTACTGTATATAGCCTCTACTGTATATAGCCTCGCTACTGTATATAGCCTCGCTACTGTATATAGCCTCGCTACTGTATATAGCCTCGCTACTGTATATATACTGTCTTTTTACTGTTGTTTTTATTTCTTTACCTACCTATTGTTCACCTAACACCTTTTTTGCACTGTTGGTTAGAGCCTGTAAGTAAGCATTTCACTGTAAGGTCTACACCTGTTGTATTCAGCGTACGTAAAAAATAAACTTTGATTTGATGTTTACAGGAGTGCGTTTCCGCATGTTTACAGGAGTGCGTTTCCGCATGTTTACAGGAGTGCGTTTCCACAGGTTTACAGGAGTGCGTTTCCACAGGTTTACAGGAGTGCGTTTCCGCAGGTTTACTGGAGTGCGTTTCTGCATGTTTACAGGAGTGCGTTTCTATATGTTTACAGGAGTGCGTTTCTATATGTTTACAGGAGTGCGTTTCTACAGAGGTAAGCAGGTTTTGACAGGAGAGAAGGGGTGAATAGGAGAGATTAAGTTAAAAGCCTGACAAAAATACACTAAACTCCTAGATAAAGGATTTAGATAGGAA
>NW_019954608.1:0-1684 GCF_002910315.2 Salvelinus sp. IW2-2015
ACTACCCACCCCTCGTTTAGTGGCCTAATCATCTAATATCAGCTATATATTATTTCATCTGAATCAACTACTAACTTTAAGCAGCAAATAAAAATCATAATGTACATTCTTTTCAGAAAGATTACATTTTCATAAACAGAGGTCATATAGTAAGACTATATCTAAAAAATACCCTTCAACCTAGCTCAGCTTAATGCTATGTTTACCTTTTCATTGTGTGGTACTCACAGCTTATTTTACACAGTTCAGACAAATTAATCTTTTCAGAGCAAATCAACTAAGACAAATTCAAATGGCACTAGTCTGAATGTGTCAAATCAGGCCTGATACAAAAACAGAACAGATAGCAGCACTTAGCTAACATTTAACATTTGGCAAGGWGCTATGGCAACAAGATACTTTCTTCAAGAGCAAGGAGCCATAGTATTGTAGCGAATGGCGGGGCAGGGAAGTGAACCCGGGTCGCTGGTATGAAAAGCAATCACTCATTGCGCCAAAAGGGTTAAGCCACTTGGTGGGAATTGTGACATGGCTCATATATAGCGAGGATCGCTACACTGCCCCCTCYGAACGGGAAGGCACCTCCCCGTGCTTCAACTGCTCAGCCTCCTCACACATCCGGGMTGTGCTCTYCGATGGCTTCAAAGCCGCCATCYCACTWCTGACACCAGCATAGCAAACTGCAGGGTAGGGAAGCTGGCTTGAAAGGTCGCTGGCTTGAAAGGCAAACACCATACACATCGCGCCGACAGGGTTAACCCACTTGATGGGAATTGTAACATGGCTCACGTCCAGCATAAGGACCACTAGTATGTTTTGTTCACTGTAAGCTACTCCCATTTGACCAAAGACATTATTATAGTCAGGAAACTAAAAGGTTTTCATGGATATTAGCCTAATCAAAAAAAATGCATTTTGTTCAAAAGGGTTTGACAAGTTTGACTCTGAGGATGAAAATGAAAGATAATTGGTTACAATTGTGATAGAGAAGGCTGTTAAGAAGCGATTCATTCTATACAAAGTCCTGAGAGCTTACTGAATTGGCAAAGCCTTGCCAATAGSAAGCCTTTTCAAACATCAGCTAACWCTTTCACAGAACTATGAGAAAGTGACCTTGTGAAGGCTGAGATGCAGTGTTCCTGAACACACACACAAACACACAACCTCCTTGCYGTCATTTCAGCATGAACTTTTTGTGCCGTCCTGTTCGGCCTATCCTAATTTTATCCCAGATCATGAGCTCTCCCTGCTCTCTCTCTCTCCCAGTAGACTAGCTTGCTGACATTTAAGATGTCCAATGAACAAGCATCTACAATTCTGTTTGTCCTCCACGATGAAGGTGGAGAGAGGACACAAAGAATCAAGGAAAGACTACATTGCAAACTAGTCCAAGACAATACCCTGGCAGACAATACCCTGGCAGACAATGGGTGTCTTTAGACCACACAGAGCTTCAGCAAACACCATGTGCTGGTTTACAGGATACAGATGAAGCCTTGTCCTGGACTAAAAAACATGCTCAATTGAGAATCTCCATAAAAATTGGTTAGTCCAGGACTAGGCTKCATCTGTGTCTGGGAAACCAGCCCTTTGAGAAACATTCAGGACTTTACTCAGTCTCAGTGGTCCTAGACTACAGGTTTAGTGTAAATTGGCAGACAAAGGAATAACGATTAAAAGTTGT
>NW_019954609.1:0-1684 GCF_002910315.2 Salvelinus sp. IW2-2015
TGTCCTGGGGATATGGCTGTCTCGGTTTGTCTGTCCTGGGGAAATGGCTGTCTCTGTTTGTCTGTCCTGGGGAATTGGCTGTCTCTGTTTGTCCTGGGGAAATGACTGTCTCTCTCTTGCCTGGGGATATGACTGTTTCTGTCTGTCCTGGGGATATGACTGTCTCTCTCTGTCTGTCCTGGGGATATTGGGCGTCCCAGGAAGTAATCTGTTGGCCCATGGGTAGGAGGAGAGACGATAAATAAACAGGAGGGAGCTGTGCCAGTCTGCAGCCAGACATTATGTAGAAATAGACGCACACACACACACACACATACACACACACACACACACACACACACACACACACACACACACACACACACACACACACACACACACACACACTGGTCCAGCCTTCTTGGCATATAGCTACAGTATGTGACGATGACTCAGTGGAGATGTCTATAAGAGCCGGGTACTTTCATCTCCAAACCATGTCCCTCTGCATAATGAAAGATACAAAATGGAGAACAAATCATACTTTACAGTACTCCCAACATCTCCTTTCTACAGTCTCTCATATCTATGCAGGAAGTGTTTGTGTGTAAGTCCCATTCTGCCCCTGGTGCTGCTGTGCATAGATGGGGGCTGACAGTTACAGGGGGACAGGTCACGGCTCTGTCCTGACTGATCACTGTGGAGCAGCAGACGTGGGAGGAGGACCGGGACTGATTGATCAATCGATGGCTGATCTGCTGCCTCCCTCCATGGAGCCTCTTCCCCTTCACTGTAAGCAGAGCCCTGACACACACAGCTAAGCAGGCAGCCTGTAAGGGAGGGCTGGCTGGGGGGATTAGACAGTCCCCACTGGGCAAAAACCGGTTGAATCAACATTGTTTCCATGTCATTTCAACAACAACAAAAATGTAATGTGACAACATTGAGTCAATGTGGTGACATTTTTTGTTGATTTCATGTTGAATTCACGTTAGTTGACAACTCAACCATTTTTTTTTTTTTATGACATTGAACTGACGCCTGTGCCCCTGTCCTGGCTGGGAGGAGAGAGAGAGAGAGAGAGAGAGAGAAAGGGGCCTGTTGTCCGGACCTCTGGCAGTCTCTATGGGGGTACCACAGGGTTCAATTCTCGGGCCGACTCTTTTCTCTGTATATATCAACGATGTCGCTCTTGCTGCGGGCGATTCCCTGATCCACCTCTACGCAGACGACACCATTCTGTATACATCTGGCCCCTCTTTGGACACTGTGTTAACTAACCTCTAAACGAGCTTCAATGCCATACAACACTCCTTCCGTGGCCTCCAACTACTCTTAAACGCTAGTTAAACCAAATGCATGCTTTTCAACTGTTCGCTGCCCGCACCCGCCCGCCCGACTAGCATCACTACTCTGGACGGTTCTGACTTAGAATATGTGGACAACTACCTAGGTGTCTGGCTAGACTGTAAACTCTCCTTCCAGACTCATATTAAACATCTCCAAACCAAAATTAAATCTAGAATCAGACTCCTTCACTCAAGCCGCCAAACATACCCTCGTAAAACTGACTATTCTACCGACCTTCGACTTTGGCGATGTCATTTACAAAATAGCCTCCAACACTCTACTCAGCAAACTGGATGCAGTCTATCACAGTGCAATCCGTTTTGTCACCAAAGCCCCATATACCACCCACCACTGC
>NW_019954610.1:0-1684 GCF_002910315.2 Salvelinus sp. IW2-2015
ATACCACAGATTCTCAAATGGATTGTGGTCTGGGCTTTGACTAGGCCATTCCAAGACATTTAAATGTTTCCCTTTAAACCACTCAAGTGTTGCTTTAGCAGTATTTATCCTGCTGGAAGGTGAACCTCCGTCCCAGTCTCAAATCTCTGAAAAACTGAAACAGGTTTCCCTCAAGAATTTCCCTGTATTTAGCGCCATCCATCATTCCTTAAATTCTGATCAGTTTCCCAGTTCCTGCCGATGGAAAAACATCCCCACAGCATGATGCTGCCACCACCATGCTTCACTGTGGGGATGGTGTTCTCAGGGTGATGAGAGGTGTTGGGTTTGCGCCAGACATAGCCTTTTCCTTGATGGCCAAAAAGCTCAATTTTAGTCTAATCTGACCAGAGTACCTTCTTCCATATGTTTGGGGAGTCTCCCACATGGCTTTTGGCAAAAACCAAACGTGTTTGCTTATTTTTTTTCTTTAAACAATGGCTTTTTTTCTGGCCACTCTTCCATAAAGCCCAGCTCTGTGGAGTGTGCGGCTTAAAGTGGTCCTATGAACAGATACTCCAATCTCCGCTGTGGAGCTTTGCAGTTCCTTCAGGGTTATCTTTGGTCTCTTTGTTGCCTTTCTGATTAATGCCCTCCTTGCCTTCTCCGTGAGTTTTGGTGGGCAGCCCTCTGTTGGCAGGTTTGTTGTGGTGCCATATTCTTACAATTATTTTTATAATGGATTTAATGGTGCTCTGTGGGATGTTCAAAGTTTCTGATATTTTTAAAAACCCAACACAGATCTGTACTTCTCCATAACTTTGTCCCTGATCTGTCTGTAGAGCTCCTTGGTCTTCATGGTGCCACTTGCTTAGTGGTGTTGCAGMCTCTGGGGCCTTTCAGAACAGGTGTGTATATATACTGAGATCATGTGAAAGATCATGTGACACTTAGATTGCACACAGGTGGACTTTATTTAACGAATTGTGTGAATTCTGAAGGTAATTGGCTGCACCAGATCTTATTTAGGGGCTTCATAGCAAAGGGGGTGAATACATATGCACACACCACTTTTCTGTTTTTGAAAAAAAAAAAAAAATCATTTCACCTCACCAATTTGGACTATTTTGTGTATGTCCATTACATGAAATCCAAATAAAAATCCATTTAAATTACAGGTTGTAATGCAACAAAATAGGAAAAACACCAAGGGGATGAATACTTTTGCAAGGCACTGTAATACCATAGAAGCACTGTTCTGCTAATATGTGGCCCACCATCTCTTTTCAGTCTTATTATCAAGGCGAGACCCAGATGCAGACACAGGAGGCAGATAATTGGAGTCTTACAATGTTTATTAATCCAAAGGGGTAGGTAAGAGAATGGTCGTGGACAGGCAAAAAGGTCAAAACCAGATCAGAGTTCAGGAGGTACAGAGTGGCAGACAGTCTCATGGTCAATGCAGGCAGAATGGTCAGGCAGGCGGGTACAGAGTCCAGAAACAGGCAAGGGTTAAAATCAGGAGGACTAGAAAAAGGAGAATGCAAAAATCAGGAGACCGGGAAAACCACTGGATGTCTTGGAAACATACAAGACGAACTGGCACAGATAGACAGGAAACACAGGACTAAATACACTGGGGAAAATAAGCGACACCTGGAGGGGGTGGAGACAATCACAAGGACAGGTGAAACAGATCAGGGCG
>NW_019954611.1:0-1683 GCF_002910315.2 Salvelinus sp. IW2-2015
TTGTAGAGCTACTGGATGGTAGGAAGCTTGGTCCCAGTGATGTACTGGGCCATTCTCACTACCCTCTGTGGTGCCTTACGGTCAGATGCCGAGCAGTTGCCATACCAGGCGGTGATGCAACCGGTCAGGATGCTCTCGATGGTGCAGCAGTAGAACCTTGGCATGGTGACCCATGCCAAATCTTTTCAGTCTCCTGAGGGGGAAAAGGTTTTGTCGTGCCCTCTTCACGACTGTCTTGGTATGTTTGGACCATGATAGTTTGTTGGTGATGTGGACACCAAGGAACTTGTAACTCTACTACAGCCCCATGGATGTTAATGGGGGCCTGTACGGCCCGCCTTTTCCTGTAGTCCACAATCAGCTCCTTTGTCTTGCTCACATTGAGGGAGAGGTTGTTGTCCTGGCCGRCTCATCATTGTCGGTGATCAGGCTGTTGTGTCGTCAGCAAACTTAATGATGGTGTTGGAGTCGTGTTTGGCCATGCAGTCGTGGGTGAACAGYGAGTACAGGAGCAGACTAAGTACACACCCATGAGGGGCCCCAGTGTTAAGGATCCGCGTGGCAGACATGTTGTTGCCTTTCTCTTACCACCTGGGGGCGGGCCGTCAGGAAGTCCAGGATCCAGATGTAGAGGGAGGTGTTTAGTCCCAGACTCCCTAGCCTAGTGATGAGCTTCYTGGGCACAATGYTGTTAAATGCTGAGCTGCAGTCAATGAACAGCACTCTCCCATAGGTGTTCCTTATGTCCAGGTGAGAAAGGGCAGTGGGGAGTACAACTGAGATTGCGACATCTGTGGATCTTTTGYGGCGGCATGCGAATTGGAGTGGGTCTAGGGTGTCCGGGAGGATGCTGTTGATGTGAGCCATGACCAGCCTTTCAAAGCACTTCATGGCTACCGATGTGAGTGCCACGGGGCGGTAATCATTTAGGCAGGTTACCTTCGCTTCCTTGGGTACAGGTACTATGGTGGTCTYCTTGAAACATGTAGGTATTACAGACTCGGTCAGGGAGAGGTTGAAAATGTCAGTGAAGACACCTGACAGCTGGTCCGCYCATGCTTTGAGTACACGTCCTGGTAATACATCTGGCACCGCGGCTTTGTGAATGTATACCTGTTTAAAAGTTTTGTTCACATCGGCTACCGAGAGCGTTATCACACAGTCAACCAGAACAGCTGGTGCTCTTGTGCATGCCTCAGTGTCGCTTGCCTCGAAGTGAGCATAAAAGGCATTTAGCTCATCTGGTAGGCTCGCGTCACTGGGCAGCTCGSGTCTGGGTTTCCCTTTGTAATCCGCAATAGTTTTCAAGCCCTGCCACATCRGATGAGCGTCAGAGCCGGTGTAGTAGGACTCAATCTTAATGCTGTATTGACGCTTTGCCTGTTTGATGGTTCGTCTGAGAGCATAGCGGGATTTCCTACAAGCGTCCGGATTAGTCTCCCGCTCCTTGAAAGCGGCAGTTRCAGKCCCCAGCTCGATGCGGATGTTGCCTCTAATCCATGGCCCCTGGGCGGGAAATGTACGTACAGTCACTGTGGGGATGACATAGTCGATGCTGTCACGACTTCTACCGAAGATAACTCCTCTCCCTGTTCGGGCGGCGCTCGGCGTCGCCGGTTTACTAGCCGCCACCGATCCCTTTTTCCTTTTCTGGTTGTTTTGTCTGTGTTCCTTTTCACACCT
>NW_019954612.1:0-1683 GCF_002910315.2 Salvelinus sp. IW2-2015
GTTGTCCTTGATGGTCTTTTTGGCCTTCCTGTGACATCGGGTGCTGTAGGTGTCCTGGAGGGAAGGTAATTTGCCCCCAGTAATGCGTTGTGCAGACCGCACCACCCTCTGGAGAGCCTTGTGGTTGATGGCGGTGCAGTTGTGTACCAGGCGATGATACAGCCAGACAGGTTGCTCTCAATTGTGCATCTGTAAAAGTTTGTGAGGGTTTTAGGTAACAAGCCAAATTTCTTCAGCCTCCTAAGGTTGAAGAGGCGCTSTTGTGCCTTCKTCACTACACTGTCTGTGTGGGTGGACCATTTCAGTTTGTCCGTGATGTGTACGCCGAGGAACTTAAAACTTTCCACCTTCTCCACTACTATTCCGTCGATGTGGATAGGGGGGTGCTCCCTCTGCTGTTTTCTGAAGTCCACAATCAACTCCTTTGTTTTGTTGACATTGAGTGAGAGGTTATTTTCCTGACACCATACTCCGAGTGCCCTCACCTGCTCCCTGTAGGCTGTCTCGGCGTTGTTGGTAATCAAGCCCACTACTGTTGTGTCATCTGCAAACTTGATGATTGACTTGGAGGCGTGCTTGGCCACGCAGTCATGGGTGAACAGGGAGTACATGAGGGGGCTGAGCACGCAGTGTTGAGGATCAGCAAAGTTGAGATGTTGTTTCCTA
The DNA here is from genome assembly GCF_002910315.2 of Salvelinus sp. IW2-2015. Lineage (NCBI taxonomy): Eukaryota > Metazoa > Chordata > Actinopteri > Salmoniformes > Salmonidae > Salvelinus > Salvelinus sp. IW2-2015. The sequence continues at coordinate 667 of NW_019954612.1, forward strand.
CCTTCACCAACTGGGGGAGGCTCGTCAGAAAGTCCAGRACCCAATTGCACAGGGTGGGGTCGAGACCCAGGGCCTTAAGCTTAATGATGAGCTTGGATGGTACGATGGTGTTGAATGCTGAGCTGTAGTCAATGAACAGCATTCTTACATAGGTATTCCTCTTGTCCAGATAGGATAGGGCAGTGTGCAGTGTGACRGCGATTGCATCGTCTGTGAATCTATTGGGGCAGTAAGCAAACTGAAGTGGGTCTAGGGTGGCAGGTATGGTGGAGGTGATATGATCCTTGACTAGTCTCTCAAAGCACTTCATGATGACAGAAGTGAGTGCTATGGGGCGATAGTCATTTAGTTCAGTTATCTTTGCCTTATTTGGTACAGGAACAATGGTGGCCATCTTGAAGCATGTGGGGTCAGCAGACTGGGATAGGGAGCGATTGARTATGTCTGTTAACACACCAGCCAGCTGGTCTGCGCATGCTCTGAGGACGCGGCTAGGGATGCCGTCTGGGCCAGCAGCCTTGCGAGGGTCAACACGTTTAGATGTCTTACTCACTTTGGCCACGGAGAAGGAGAGGGGGGGCCCGCAGTCCTTAGTAGCGGTCCGCGTCGGTGGCACTGTATTATCCTCAAAGCGGGCAAAGAAGGTGTTTAGTTTGTCTGGAAGCAAGATGTTGGTGTCCATGGTGTGGCTGGTTTTCTTTTTGTAGTCCATAATTCTTTTTGTAGTCCATAATTGCCTGTAGACCCTGCCACATACGTCACATACAAGCATTTCGCTACACTCGCATTAACATCTGCTAACCATGTGTATGTGACTAATAAAATTTGATTTGATTTTTTTTTAAATTTGATTTGTGTCTGAACCATTGAATTGTGACATTTCACTTGTTTGATTGCCTTGCGGAGGAAATAACTACACTGTTTATATTCATATTCCCCGACATCTTTCCATGGTTGAATAGGGTGGTTCGTGCTTTCAGTTTTGCGCGAATGCCGCCATCTATCCACGGTTTCTGG
>NW_019954613.1:0-1682 GCF_002910315.2 Salvelinus sp. IW2-2015
TTTGCTAAGAGCTGAATAATCTAGATTACTATTCTTCAGAAGGGGTTTCACCAGTTTTTAGTGCAGTGGGAAAGTGCCTGTAAACAGGGAGTGATTATTAACAATAGCTTGCACTTCTACAGATATGCAATTGAAAACTGTTTTGAAAAAGGTGGTCGGGATAGGATTGAGAAAGGAGGTAGAAGGCTTAAGTTGTGATATCACTTTCTCCTGAGCATGTCTATGTCAACCTGGGAATATAAATCCATAGTGCCTTTGCGTGGCAGGATAGGGCACATATCATCAAACTTCTCATCAGGTCTTCCTTGAGTGATACCCAGCCTAATGTTTGTTATCTTATCTCTGAAATATGCTGCAAAATCATCACATTTAGATGTGGAGGAAAGTTCACATGGGTTTGCGGTGGTAGGATTTATCAGGCCATCAATGGTCGAGAAGAGCACTCTCAAATTTTTCGGGTTTATTAGTGATCAAGTTATAAAAATTAGCCCATCTGGCATTTGTAATTGCCTTGTTAAACAGTATATTCCAAGTTGCACTCTCAGAATACCATAAGGGACCTGCAACTTTGACTTTCTCCACTTTCACTCTGCCTTTCTGCAATTTCTCTTTAATGTATTCGTTTCCTCACTCGTCCGTTTGGATGTGGCCTTTTCAACTTTACTGGAGCTATGGCATCAATGGTTGCCCTTAATTTGCTATTAAAGTTATCAACTAAATCATCACAAGAGGAAGGCAAGATAGGTGATGGAGTATTGTTCATACACTCAATAAAATCTGTAGCAACTTCAGAGGTAAGATAGCGTTTCTTAATAATGCATTCAGTATTACCTTGTGCTATGTGCAACAAGGTAATAAAAAATACACAGTGGTGATGCGATAAAGCAACATCAACAATAGAGGATATGTCAATAGAAAGCCCCTTGGTAATAATCAGGTCCAGAGTATGGCCGCGGTTATGCGTGGGCCCAGTAACATGTTGGATAAAGAACACAGAGTTTAAAAGATTCAGAAATTCAATGGCCTTTGAGTCTGTCTCTAAACATGAATATTAAAATCACCCAACACAATGATGTTATCATACTTTTCAAGGACAATAGACAATAGTTCAGAGAAATCAGTAAAACAGTGAGGCTTTGGTGGTGGCCTACACAGGGTTATGGCCAGCACTGGTGGCTGACATTGAAACAGTATAGCATGATGTTCAAAATACCCAAAGTTGCCAAATGAAATGTCCTTACAGCTGAGAGCATTAGTAAATATAGAGGCTGCCCCCCCACCCTTTTTCCCTATTCAGATAGAGTATGAAAAGCTGTAGTCCGGGAGGGAGGCTTCAATAAGAGCGGCACTACAGTCTGAAGACAGCCATGTTTCAGTGAGAAATATGCAATCAACTTTGAGCTCAGTAATGAGGTCATTGATGAYAAAGGTTTTACTAGTGATTGCTCTAACATTTAAAAGTGCTATATTCAATGAGTGTGGGCCACTCTGCCCCTGGGGCATCTGCCTACAGGTAACCAATGGAATAACAACCATCTTATTAACGTTACAACCACATTTTCTCCAATCTATCAGAATAGTAGGAGATGACAGTTTGTATAAACTCACTAGAAGGCAGAGTTAAAGGAACATAAATTAGGTTACTCACAATAACCATAGTGCCATTTCTATAGGAGTTGATA
>NW_019954614.1:0-1682 GCF_002910315.2 Salvelinus sp. IW2-2015
GACCTGGCCAAGGCTTTCGACTCTGTCAATCACCGCATTCTTATCGGCAGACTCAAAAGCCTTGGCTTCTCAAATGACTGCCTCGCCTGGTTCACCAATTACTTCTCAGATAGAGTTCAGTGTGTCAAATCGGAGGGCCTGTTGTCCGGACCTCTGGAAGTCTCTATGGGGTGCCACAGAGTTCAATTCTCGGGCCGACTCTTTTCTCTGTATATATCAATGATGTCGCTCCTGCTGCTGGTGATTCTCTGATCCACCTCTACGTAGACGACACCATTCTGTTTTACATCTGGCCCTTCTTTGGACACTGTGATAACAAACCTCCAAACGCCATACAACACTCCTTACATGGCCTCCTACTGCTTTTAAAAGCTAGTAAAACTAAGTGCATGCTCTTCAACCGATTGCTGCCCGCACCCTCCCGTCCGACTAGCATCACTACTCTGGACGGTTCTGACTTAGAATATGTGGACAACTACAAATACCTAGGTGTCTGGTTAGACTGTAAACTCTCCTTCCAGACTCACATTAAGCATCTGCAATCCTATTCCTACTTCCTATTCCTACAAAGCCTCCTTCACTCATGCCTCCACACGTACCCTCGTAAAACTGACTATCCTACCGATCTTTGACTTCGGCGATGTCATTTACAAAATAGCCCCCAACACTCTACTCAGAAAATTGGATGTAGTCTATCACAGTGCCATCCGTTTTATCACCAAAGCCCCATATACTACCCACCACTGCGACCTGTATGCTCTCGTTGGCTGGCCCTCACTACATATCCATCGCCAAACCCACTGGCTCCAGGTCATCTATAAGTCTTTGCTAGGTAAAGCCCCGTCTTATCTCAGCTAACTGGTCACCATAGCAACACCCACCCATAGCACGTGCTCCAGCAGGTATATTGCACTGGTCATCCCCAAAGTCAACACTTCCTTTGGCCGCCTTTCCTTCCAGTTCTCTGCTGCAAATGACTGGAACGAATTGCAAAAATCTCTGAAGCTGGAGTCTTATATCTCCCTCTCTAACATTAAGCATCAGTTGTCTGAGCAGGTTACCGATCACTGTACCTGTACACAGCCAATCTGTAAATAGCACACCCGACTACCTCATCCCCATATTATTACTTACCCTCTTTCTCTTTTGCACCCCAGTATCTCTACTTGCACATTCATCATCTGCACATCTATCACTCCAGTATTATGCTAAAGTGTAATTATTTTCACCTCTATGGCCTATTTATTGCCTACCTCCATACTCTTCTACATTTGCACACACTGTACATAGATTTTTCTATTTTTATTTTCTTTTGTGTTATTGACTGTACGTTTTATTATGTGTAACTATGTGTTTTTGTTTGTGTCGCACTGCTTTGCTCTCTTGGCCAGGTCGCAGTTGTAAATGAGAACTTGTTCTCAACTGGCCTACCTAGTTAAATGAAGGTGAAAAAAATATTTTTTTATAATAAAGTTCTGAACTTGTTTGACCCCAATAAGTAATGGTTTCCTTTCTGTTCCTTTTTAAACTTCAGAAATAGGTTGTTTTTTTTTACATTGAGCTCAACATTCCATAACTACATCAATCATGCAGTGTAGATAGAGCAGCTTGCTATGGAGCGGGCAAGCTATAGATCCGTGAGATGTTTACATGCTTGATGGAGCAGCTTGCTATGGAGCGGG
>NW_019954615.1:0-1680 GCF_002910315.2 Salvelinus sp. IW2-2015
AAGAGACTGGACATTGGCGAGTAGTATGCTAGGGAGTGGAGCGCGATGTGCCCGTCTCCGAAGCCTGACCACGAGACCGCCTCGTTTGCCCCTTTTACGGCGTCGCACAGGGTCGCCGGCTGGGATCAGATCCATTGTATTGGGTGGAAGGCAAAACACTGGAACTATCATAACCACCATCGATAAAAAACAGTACTTTGCAGCTGTCTTCATCGACCTGGCCAAGGCTTTCAACTCTGTCAATCAACGTATTATTATTTGCTGACTCAACAGCCTTGGTTTCTCTAATGACTGCCTCGCCTGGTTCACTAACTACTTATCAGATAGAGTTCAGTGTGTCAAATCGGAGGGCCTATTGTCCGGACCTCTGGCAGGACCTATGGAGGTGCCACAGGGTTCATTTCTCAGGCCGATTCTTTTCTCTGTATATTTCAATGACGTCGCTCTTGCTGCGGGTGATTCTCTGATCCACCTCTACGCAGACGACACCATTCTGTATACATCTGGCCCTTCTTTGGACACTGTGAGAACAAACCTCCAAAAGAGCTTCAACGCCATACAACACTCCTTCCGTGGCCTCCAACTGCTCTTAAATGCTAGAAAAACTAAATGCATACTCTTCAACCGATCGCTCCCGTACCGGCTCGTCCGACTATTATCACTACTCTGTATGGTTCTGAATTAGAATATGTGGACAACTACAAACACCTAGGTGTCTGGTTAGTCTGTAAACTCTCCTTCCAGACTCACCTTAAACATTTCCAATCCCAAATTAAATCTAGAATTGGCTTCCTATTTTGCAACAAAGCATCCTTCACTCATGCTGCCAAACATACCCTCGGAAAACTGAGTATCCTACCGATCCTTGACTTCGGTGATGTCATTTACAAAATAGCCTCCAACACTCTACTCAGCAAATTGGATGCAGTCTATCACAGTGCCATCCGTTTTGTCACCAAAGCCCCTTATACTACCCACCATTGCGACCTGTATGCTCTCGTTGGCTGGTCCTCGCTACATATTCGTCGGAAAATCCACTGGCTCCGGGTCATCTATAATTCTTTGCTAGGTAAAGCTCCGCCTTATCTCAGCTCACTGGTCACCATAGCAACACCCACCCGTAGCATGCGCTCCAGCAGGTATATTTCACTGATCATCCCCAAAGCCAAAACCTCCATTGGCCGCTTTTTCTTCCAGTTCTCTGCTGCAAATTACTGGAACGAATTGCAAGTTGGAGACTTATATCTCCCTCACTAGCTTCAAGCATCGGCTGTCAGAGCAGCTTACAGATCGCTGCAGCTGTACACAGCCCATCTGTAAATATCCCATCCATCCAACTACCTACCTCATCCCCATTTTTGTTTTAGTTTTTTTCTGTTCTTTTGCACACCAGTATTTATATCAGTATTTCTACTTGCACGTCCTCATCTGCACATCTATCACTCCAGTGTTAATTGCTCAATTGTAATTACTTCGCCACTATTGCCAATTTATTGCCTTACCTCCTTACTTAATTTGCACACTGTATACAGATGTTCTACTGTATTATTGACTGTACGTTTGTTTATTCCATGTGTAACTCTGTGTTGTTGTTTTTGTCGCACTGCTTTGCTTTATCTTGGCCAGGTCGCAGTTGTAAATGAGAACTTGTTCTCAACTGGCCTACCTGGTTTAATAAAG
>NW_019954616.1:0-1680 GCF_002910315.2 Salvelinus sp. IW2-2015
TAGTGGAGCGTTTTGACCGCCGGTGTTTCCCTTCCCCATAGGGCCCTGGTCAAAAGTAGTGCACTATATAGGGAATAGGGTGCCATAGGGCCCTGGGCAAACGTAGTGCACTATATAGGGAATAGGGTGCAATGTCAGACCCTGTCACGTGACAGTCAAATTGCCTGTGGTCCAGGAGGCTGAAGGTTATATGGGCTGAAGGTTATCTGTTGAGAATTGTGTTTTACCAGAATACAAGGAGCCAAAGCTACAACTCATCTGGCTACAGGTAGGCTACATGCTGACTGGGGCTCACGCTACATTTCATATACATTGTTCAGGTTCACCATGTTTGTAAAATGGCTTGCACAATATTAATCTTTAATAGGTGATTGAAAACCACTGTAGTTATTTATTTATTTTTTACTATAAAAAAAATGTATGGTCAAAAAAAGTTAGATGACATGGAAATCGTTGATCTGGACATTTCTGACAGTTATACGGTTCATTCAGGAAGTATTCAGACCCCTTGACTTTTTATACATTTTGTTACATTATAGCCTTACTCTAAAATGGATTAAATAGTTTCCCCCCCTCAATCTACACACAATACCCCATAATGACGAAGCAAAAATCGTTTTTCCTTTTAACATTTCAGCAAATTTATTAAACTAAAAAACTGAAATGATATTTACAGAAGTTTTCAGACCCTTTACTCAGTACTTTGAAGTACCTTTGACAGCGATTATATCCTTGAGTCTTCTTGGGTATGACGCTACAAGCTTGGCACACCTGTATTTGGGGAGTTTCTCCCATTCTTCTCTGCAGATCCTCTCAAGCTCTGTCAGGTTGGATGGGGAGTGTTGCTGCACAGCTATTTTTAGGTCAGAAATGTTTTGGTACTCTTTCCCAGATCTGTGCCTCGACACAATCCTGTCTCGGAGCTCTACAGACAATTCCTTCGACCTCATGGCTTGGTTTTTGCTCTGACATGCACTGTCAACTGTGGGGCCTTATATAGACAGGTGTGTGCCTTTCCAAATCATGTCCAATCAATTGAATTTACCACAGGTGGACTCCAATCAAGTTGTAGAAACATCAAGGATGATCATTGGAAACAGAATGTACCTGAGCTACATTTCGAGTCACATATTAAAGGGTCTGAATATTTATGTAAATAAGGTATTTCTGTTTTATTATAAATACGCAAAAATGTCTAAACCTGTTTTTCGCTTGAGTCATTATGGGGCATTGTATGTAGATTGATGAGGGGCGGAAATTATTCAATCCATTTCAGAATAAAGTAACAAAATACGGAAAAATCAAGGGGTGTGAGTACTTTCCGAACGCACTGATTTGTTTCAAGCGAAACTACCACAGCTATTGCTGATGGTGAACCTGAACAATGTAAATAAAATGTAGCATGAGCCCCAGTCAGCATGTAGCCTACCTGTAGCCAGATGAGTTGTAGCTTTGGCTCCTTGTATTCTGGTAAAACACAATTCTCAACAACGCATTTGATTTTAAAATAATAACAACCTAGCAAATGACATTGGTTGTCATTCAACTAATAAAGCCTAATATTGTTCAAGCCATTTTACAAACGTTTGAATGCTGAAGGTGACATGCGGTTGTTCCAGATCAGAAATAGGTCTACCTCTCATTGGTCAGTGCATGAAGCTCCGCACGTGTGCAGTTTGA
>NW_019954617.1:0-1680 GCF_002910315.2 Salvelinus sp. IW2-2015
CTCTTGGCCGGGGGGTTGAATGGGCCAGTAACATTACCTCTGTGGAACACCTTCCTCCAGAAGGGAGGTCAAAGAGCAGTGAGCTATGGCTCTGCCAGACCACCATCCACAAGAACCAACTCTGGGCCTGAGCTGTTAGCCAGACACCCTCGGCTACAAACATCAAACTGTCCATAGAGACGAGGAACCAACCTTGAGGGTCATTTACAGAGTTTACAAGCCAACTCCACCTTATCCTCCAGTGACAGGGGGGTCAGATCATCATAGTGTTATGACAGATGGCAAAACCTACCTCCTTCCTTCAACTGCCCTTGGTGCTCCATGGGCAGTTGAAGTATAAAAGTATAAAAGTTCTTACTTTAGATTAGGGACTGCAAAATGACTGTATTAATGATCAGTAAATGGTTTATAAGTTAATTCATTAAACATCTCATGAATGATCATATGTATCATTATTATATACTATAAACGTTAATAAATGTGTGAATAACTAGCTTACTCAAACAGATGTGCAATGATACATGAATGATGAATAAACTATTTACTAATCCATTATACATTGTTCATTACAAAGTGTTATTATAAAGTGTTACCAATCTCTATATTCATTCTGACTCCACAGCCTCTGAGAGAGCTGCTATGGTGTGACCCTTGACCTGGCAGCAGTGATGTAGTGAGAGTTTTTGTGGTGTCAGCTGTGGTCTCCTGCGATGTTGTGCTTAATCATTAATGCATATTGTAGTTATTTATACATGTGAGAATACCTAGCTGACTAAAATTTAACAAATGTGGGAGTAATGATTAATATATCGTGAACAAACTGTAAATGGCTCACAAACGGTTTATTACTTAACATTATAGTGTTACCCTTAATTGCATATTCTTGCATTTTTCCCTCAACTACTTACACAATACACCATTGTAATAGACTTGGACGTTATCGGATATCATGGAGTATTGTGCATTTCAACTTTACTACACTTGATGAAGACGTTGTGTCACAATTGAGGCACTAGAGGGAGATGTTAAACAACATTTAGAATGATTCATGACGTCCTCAGAATGTACAATTAGAATACTTACTATTTATCATTGAATAACATGGAACAACAACAGACTTATGCCTTCTTATGACTTTCCAAGTCCTTCAAATCCATTCCATCCAAATCAATCTGTATCAACACCACATGTATCTATGATGACAACACTGAGGTAAGTAATGCCAGTGTATTGTTACATGAAATAAATAATTATAACAATTGTAAAACAAAACTATATCAAACCTCTGTTTGCCAACCTAGGGAATAAAAACATATGAACTATGAATGTCTTATCTTCAAAGATAAAATAACTTTAGCTGTCACTTTGAACCATGGATAATAAAAAGCATAAATTATTGGATTAATTAAGGAATTAACAAGTGGCAGAAAACTGATGAAATATGATACGAAATTGTCAATTAAAATAGAAAAAAAGAAGAACATAAATAGAGCTGGAATCCAACAAATGAAATAGTTGACAATAACAATAGCTAGAGTTTTTGTTGCTTTTCTCTCAGACTTTTTAGCCTGTAGAGTTTTAACACCAGATACACAGGCAGCCTCTTTTGAAAATATCTTTCTTGACTGTGATCTGGCCACCACAAAGATTTTCAAATAAAGTGTTATAATAACAGAGCAC
>NW_019954618.1:0-1679 GCF_002910315.2 Salvelinus sp. IW2-2015
ATACAGTGCATTCAGAAAGTATTAAGACACCTTGACTTTTTCCACATTTTATTATGTTACAGCCTTATTGTCACGATCGTCGTATTGTGGAAGAGAAGAGGACCAAGGCGCAGCGTGATAACTATACATCTTCTTTTTAATGAGAAGACAAAACGAAACGAACAACACTTTACACACTAAACAAAAACAACAAACGTGAAGCAATACAAACAATAAGTGCAGACACTGGCAACTTACACATAGACAATCACCCACAAACTACACATAGACAATCACCCACAAACTACCTAATGACTATGGCTGCCTAAATATGGTTCCCAATCAGAGACAACGATAGACACCTGTCTCTAATTGAGAACCAATCTAGGCAACCATAGACATACATACACCTAGACTAGACGTTGCCCCATAAACATACAAAAAACCCTAGACAATACAAAACACATACATCCCCCATGTCACACCCTGACCTAACTAAAATAATAAAGAAAACAAAGATAACTAAGGCCAGGGCGTGACACTTATTCTAAAATGAGTTAAATTGTTTGTTTTTTTCTCAGCCATCTACACACAATACCCCATAATGACAACGCAAAACCAGGTTTTTAGAAATGTTTGCAAATGTATAAAAAAAACATTTTATTCAGACCCTTTACACCATACTTTGTTGACGCACCTTTGGAATTGATTACAGCCTTGAATCTTCTTGGGTATGATGCTACAAGCTTCGCACATCTGTATTTGTGGAGTTTCTCCCCTTCTTCTCTGCAGATCCTCGCATCGCTGCACAGCTATTTTCAGTTCTCTCCAGAGATGTTCGATCTGGTTCAAGTCCAGGCTCTGGCTGGGCCACTCAAAGACATTCAGAGACTTATCCCGAAGAAACTCTTGCATTGTCTTGGTTGTATGCTTAGGGTCGTTGTCCTGTTGACGCCGCAGTCTGAGGTCCTGAGCGCTCTGGAGCAGGTTTTCATCAAGGATATCTCTGTACTTTGCTCCTTTCATCTTTCCCTTGATCCTGACTAGTCTCCCAGTCCCTGCTGCTGAAAAACATCCCCACAGCATGATGCTACCACCAACATGCTTCACCTTAGGGATGGTGCCAGGTTTCTTCCAGAATCGTGTTTCTTATGGTCTGAGAGTCCTTTACGTGCCTTTTGGCAAACTCCAAGTGAGCTGTCATGTGCCTTTTACAGAGAAGTGGCTTCCGTCTGGCCACTCTACCATAAAGGCCTGATTGGTGGAATGCTGCAGAGATGGTTCCTTCTGGAAGTTCTCCCATCTCCACAGAGGACTACTGGAGCTCTGTCAGAGTGACCATCAGGTTCTTGGTCACCTCCCTGACCAAGGCCCTTCTCCCCCGATTTCGGGTCTCATAGCAAAAGGTCTGAATACTTATGAAAGCAAGGTATTTCTGTTTTCGCTTTGCCATTATGGGGTATTGTGTGTAGATTGATGAGGAAATGTGTTATTTAATCCACTTTAGAAAAAGGCTGTAATGTACCAACATGTGGAAAAGGTCAAGAGGTCTGAGTACTTTCCGAATGTACTGTATAGGCCTAAAGACCGAGACAATAAGAAGACACAGTGGCAGAATAAATCCAACCACACCTTTGTTTCATCACAACACCGGAGAGCAACCTCTGTCCGGTGAAATTCACAAAGCATATTGGATGTAA
>NW_019954619.1:0-1679 GCF_002910315.2 Salvelinus sp. IW2-2015
GGAATGTTTCAAAGGATAAACTAAATTATGGACGACATCCTTACATATAGTCTAAATCCGAACACATAGATTTATCCTAACTACGCAAGCAAACAAGGAGTCGAGAGCTCTTATTCCGATGCGAAATTGGCTACCTGCACACATGTAACCTACTACGCAGGGTTGCCAGGGTCAAAATCAAATGTCTACTAAACAAACGATGTCTCAAAACCCGCCCAAAAGGGCTGAAAGCGAGCCATTTCTCTTTGTTTTTGCAGAAAAATAGGAGTTTCTACATTTAGCCAATAAAACCGGTTTCCGTAACGCCATCGAGCGAATTAAGAAGGACTATGGACTTAATTTGTAAAGATGTAGGAGCCCTATTCGGACGGGATTAGTTTTACTGGGGGAGGTCGGGTAATGCAATTATGTCCACTAGAACAAAACACAACATCTGTCATTTTAGTCCCATCCGAATCTGCCATATATATCAGTGACATGGCAGGAGAGTAACAATTCCAGCCAGAATAACCTACAGTTTTTTGGCAAACTACTAAATCCTCTGATAATACTAGTCCCGTGCGAATTGACATCCCTGTGTTATGAGTTTGACAGGTGTTGCTCTCGGTTTGCGCTACAAAACAATAACTGATTCAATAAATTGGACCAAGTGCTGCGCATAGCATATATATGACGGGCCTGTATCAGTTTTCACAGTGAATGCATTTGTTTATACGTTTGTGCGAATGAATTGAACATCGGTGAATGCATCTTAAACAAATATTGCCCCTATTTATTGCAACCCCTGGTGTTAATAGATTGCAAAGCAGCATACAATTTAGGAAATGACAAGTTCACTTTCTCATCCATAGCCTAAAAACGCATATCAAGTGCAAGTGCCCTGTTTGGCTCACGGCCTCACATCTGAAGGCTGTGGAGCATTTAGGACGTCTTCTACTGCGGATCGCTAAAATATGGTAATGATTATGATCGCACTAACTCAATTCAAATATTATGGCAACACTATACCAAAGATGGTTTGGTAGGGTTTAGAAACTTGGGAACCAAGCTCGAGTTATCGCCTGGACTTGAAATATCTTCACGCCTCGTAAAAAAAAACAAAAAACGACAGGATTCCGTCATAACAGTCCATGAACCCTCAACCTTGTTTTCAAAGTAGAAATTGCAGACATGGCAACCCTGCTACTACGGAAGGTATTGAATTACAGGTGGCGATCTTGGAAGGGTGAGGACACACTGTAGAGACAGCCTATTGTATGGTGTGTGGTCTAAAATGTGGTCTATTTTAATGTTTTTTTTGTCTATTTAAAGGTTAGGATTATGTTTAAAATCAGATTTTAAGAAGATACATTTTAGAAATAGGCAGTTTTAATGACTTTGTGGCTACATTTTGGTGTCACATTGAAACTCACTGAGCTCTTCAGTAAAGCCATTCTACTACTACTTTTGTTTATATAGTGTATATAATGCCGTGTTCCAGAGGTATGACAAAACATGTATTTTTATTGTTCTAATTAGGTTGGTAACCACTGTATAATAGCAATAAGGCACCTAGGTATTTGTGGTATATAGCCAATAGCCTACATATACCACGGCTATGGGCCACATCTCCTCTGGCCTTATTGCTTAATCATAGCAGTCAAAACAAGTTCAATTGACACCCATTGATGAAAAAATGA
>NW_019954620.1:0-1679 GCF_002910315.2 Salvelinus sp. IW2-2015
GGTTTAGATGATAACATCTTAGTAAGCTGAAATGTGGAATTTATCCACTCATTGTTTTGTTTGATTGGTTGAGTTTCAAAGGTGCTCGCTGTTCCTTCTCTTCTCTGTGAGGAGTAATTCACTAGGGGTTTGATTTGATGGAAGCAGTTTGCTCCTTGTTTGTTTGGGCTGTGGTTTCCTATAAATAAAACAAGRAACGCAGTTTCGGTTGCTTTTAGTTGAGTATGCCTGTGATGTTTTCTTCACTGATTTTCTGATGGAGTTGACAATAAAGCTTGATGGAGATAGGAAAACATGGTTTAGATTACCCTTGAAAAGGAATCAGGCATTTTATAATAAATGCATTGTATTGTCCTGGAAAGAGTTTTGAATGCCTTTTGAAACTTGATTATATATTGTTAGGATGTGTTTTTAAAATCCCCATTGCCTACTGTTTTTCTTGAGGTCGCCTACATTTCAGCACCAGACCAGTGGACAGCGAGGTGACATGTTTTAGTTTACTGAAGTCTAACGGTCAAAAACTCAAAGATAGAATGCGAAAGAATTAGCATTATTTTGATGACTAACGAAACATCGATAGTGAAATCGACAGTTTTCACGATGATGGTTGAAATATATTATTATCCAGGAAAAAAAACATGTTGCAACTAGTCTACTAATGGCTTATTGTGTGAATATTTAGGCATATTGTGTACGTTTTTCCTAATAGCGTACCTCATCCATGTCTTCTCATGATCATGTTACGACGAGGTTACTAATGATTTGAAGCCTATATATTTAATGTTTTAATACGGTCGTCTGCGTTTGGAGAATATGATATATTCCAAGAAGGACACATGGAAAACAATATAGGCCTACGAGCATGCTGTTTTTCTGATAGACTCATGATGCCGCTTTCCACCAGCTAAGTACAGTTAACTATATACCTCCACCTACTACGGGGGAGTAGGCTACATACAGCGTGTCGCATTACCATTTTTCACTGAAAAGCGGTTAGACATTGTAATCTTTCTGCCGTTTGGGTATTGACTGTGGAAAATTTGCCATAATTGCTATTAGACATTGAAGATGGGCTACAAAGGCATTACGGTTTTTGCATTTGCTTTTCGTCTGTCTTTTTGCCTTTCCTTCATACACATCAGCAAAGGAGACGTGAGCTATTCTATACCAGAGCAGGTGAAACGCGGATKTGTGATCGGAAAAATACTCAAGGTTCTGATTTTGGATGATAAGCAATTGGGTGTTATTTTTTAATTTAAATTACACTTCGTTTTTCACAGTTAGAAATACACATTCAAACATAAGAACCTATAGACTACATCGGTTTCCTATTTAATTTTAGTACTGTGTAGGCTTCATTTTTCCCCCGCTGTTCTTAGTAGGCTGCTGTATCGCTGTTATCGCTACACCAATTCTCAAAATCTATCGATTTGTCTTTTTACATCATCATGTAGGTTCAGAATTTCTTTTTTCGATAGTAGTATCATTTAGGTAGAAGCTTGCTCATTGTTTGTCTATGGCATCCTGATTCATATGTTTAACAGGCARTGCAATTGTTATTCATCTTTATGGAAGTCAGGTTGTTGTACTCGCCCAAAGTAATTCTGACATGCAGTAGTCTAAGTGTAATTTCTTACCCTGTTTAATAGTAACTGAATCGAGGATAATGTTGAATTTTT
>NW_019954621.1:0-1678 GCF_002910315.2 Salvelinus sp. IW2-2015
CCAAACTGAGCAATCGGGGGAGAAGGGCCTTGGTCAGGGAGGTGACCAAGAACCCGATGGTCACTCTGAAAGAGCTCTAGAGTTCCTCTGTGGAGATGGGAGAACCTTCCAGAAGGACAACCATCTCTGCAGCACTTCACCAATCAGGCCTTTATGGTAGAGTGGCCAGACGGAAGCCACTCCTCAGTAAAAGGCACATGACAGCCCGCTTGGAGTTTGCCAAAAGGCACCTAAAGACTCTCATACCATGAGAAACAACATTCTCTGGTCTGATGAAACCAAGATTGAAGTCTTTTACCTGCATGCCAAGGGTCACGCCTGGAGGAAACCTGGCACCATCCCTACAGTGAAGCATGGTGGTGGCGGCATCATGCTGAGGGGAGGTTATTCAATGGCAGGAACTGGGAGACTAATCAGGATCAAAGCAAAGATTAACAGAGCAAAGTACAGAGACATCCTTGATGAAAACTTGCTCCAGAGCACTCAGGACCTCAGACTGGGGCGAAGGTTCAACTTCCAACAGGACAACGTCCCTAAGCACACAGCCAAGACAACGCAGGAGTGGCTTCAGGACAAGTTTCTGAATATCCTTAAGTGGCCCAGCCAGAGCCCGGACTTGAACCCAATCGAACATCTCTGGAGAGACCTGAAAATAGCTGTGCAGCAACCCTCCCCATCCACCCTGACAGAGCTTGAGAGGATCTGCAGAGAAGAATGGGAGAAAATCCACAAATACAGGTGTGCCAAGCTTGTAGCATCATACCCAAGAAGAATCGAGGCTGTAATCGCTGCCAAATGTGCTTCAACAAAGTACTGAGTATAGGGTCTGAAAATGTACTGTATGTAATATTTCAGTAAATATATTTTTTTATACATTTCTAAAAATGCCTAAAAACCTGTTTTTGCTTTGTCATTATGGGGTATTGCTGGTATATTGATGATGGGAAAAAACAATTTAATCAATTTTAGAATAAAGCTGTAATGTAACAAAATGTAAAAAGTCAAGGGGTCTGAATACTTTCCGAATGCACTGTACATCAATAAAATAGCATTAGTCTTCCCATGAGGTTCAGGTCAATAAGCATTACACAGACTTTGAACATGACATCAGTGCAGTAAACTTGGATTACACTTATTCTCCCTCTCCTCTTCTCCTACTTCCAGACTCAACGGACTATGAGGCCCATAAAGTGTTTGTGTGTGTGTGTGCGTGTGCGTGCACATGCATGCATGCATGCGTTTGTGCGACCACATGGATTTGAATGAATAATTGAGGTCATGATGGAGTGTGTGTGCTTGAAGTGTGTACTGTAAGACTTCATTATCATCTCTCTTGAGCTGAGTGACATGAGAGAAAGTGTAAAACTTTGAGAGGCACAAACAGCCATTTTGTGCGGAGAAAAGGGAAAAGATTTGTTGCCTTGCCTCTCTTTAGATCTATGGAGCCCAGCTGGATGTGATACCTTGATAAAGGTTGGAATATATTTATTACTCCTGAGCTCTTGAATTCATTAGCTCACTCCGGGGGTTAGGTTAGAATGCCTCTGTGTGTTTTTATGATTCAAAAGGAAACTTATTCCGAGTTTGGAATCACAGGTGATTATAAATCCATTCCAATTAGGGGCAATTACAATGTGAGCTAAAATAACACAGGAGAGCGGTTCTCTACCCCCCCCCC
>NW_019954622.1:0-1678 GCF_002910315.2 Salvelinus sp. IW2-2015
CCATTACTTATACAGACATGAAGRAATGCTCCGGTTGGAACGTTATTGGATATATATGATAACATCCTGAAGATTGATTCTCTACTAAGTTTGACCAGTTTATTCGACTTGTAATAACTTTTTGAAGTTTTCGTCCCGACGTTTGCCTGCATCTGCGCGAGCGTTTGGCCACGTGTACTACACATGCTAGCAAAAGTAGCTACTTGGACATAAGTAATGGACATTATCGAACAAAACAACGATTTATTGTGGAACTAGGATTCCTGGCAGTGCATTCTGATGAACATAATCAAAGTTAAGGGAATATTTATGATGTAATTTCGTATTTCTGTTGACTYCAACATGGCGGAGAAATGTTGTTAAATCTGAGCGCTGTCTCAGATTATTGCATGGTGTGCTTTTTACGTAAAGTTTTTTTGAAATCTGACAGCGGTTGCATTAAGAACAAGTGTATCTTTAATTCTGTGTAAAACATGTATTTTTAATCAAAGTTTATGATGAGTATTTCTGTTATTTGACGTGGCTCTCTGCAATTACTCCGGATATTTTAGAGGCATTTCTGAACGTGGCGCAAATGTAAACCGAGATTTGTGGATATAAATATGCACATTATCGAACAAAACATAAATGTATTGTGTAACATGATGTCCTATGAGTGTCATCTGATGAAGATCATCAAAGGTTAGTGATTCATTTTATCTCCATTTCTGCTTTTTGTGAGTAATATCTTTTGCTGGGAAAATAAAAGTTAAGGAGCAAGCTCTGCGTGCATATTATGTGTGCCTAACAGGTGCTGTTAGATTACAATAACATTTTTCTGACCGTTTGGAACAATGTAAACACTAAATAAATTATACGCATACCAGTGGTACCGTTTTTTGTGGTAACGTTTTTTATTTATTTTTTAAAAGCCTTTATAACAGCAAAGACTAAAAACATTCACATTCATTCGTTAATGCAATTTCCGAAATGGAACGGTTTATTTATTGTTTAAGCTAATTATTTAAGGGTCACTTTCTTTTAAAACTAAAATGCTTGACTGCATTTCAAATCATGAATGACTCATATGATTGATACAGTAGCCTATATAAGTCTTGAAATATAGGCCTATGTAAGTTACGGTATTACGACTAAACATGATGCGCTGTTAGGTCTACAGCTTGATGGTGGTTATACAAGGCTGCTATACTAACACTACTAATGATAATGACATCACTTATTATTATTAGTAACAATATGAAGGAGATCAATAAAAAGGAGCGTTAAATAATATTATATAAAAAAAAAAAAATTTTGTTGTTGAAATAAAATTGGACAATTTGGAACAGTGTAAACACTAAATAAATAATAAATATTACCAGAAAGGCCGTTCTAACAAAGTAAAGATTAAAAACAGACAAATGTGAATTTAGAAAAAATTATTTATTTTTTCCCCAGGGGGTGTATCAGCTTTAATATTGAGGATAGATTGATGCTTCCATCAATGTAATTGTCTGCATCATTTCCAATCCCCCATATATTTTTGGTAAATAAATACACTGCTCCAAAAAATAAAGGGAACACTTAAACAACACAATGTAACTCCAAGTCAATCACACTTCTGTGAAATCAAACTGTCCACTTAGGAAGCAACACTGATAGACAATAAATTTCACATGCTGTTGTGCAAATGGAATAG
>NW_019954623.1:0-1677 GCF_002910315.2 Salvelinus sp. IW2-2015
GCCGTTTAGTAATCAGACACTGACCTCCCAGTACAGTTCACCAGTCGGGGCTGTAGCTAGCTGAGGTAGGTTACCGGCGGTTGGTTCCTAGACTGTTGTTGACTCTGTTTGCCAATGAGATTGGCGAACGCTATAGATCTGCATGGCTGCACTGTCAGTCCTGCGGTACTGGTTCACATCACCCTGTAGAGTAGAATAACCACTCACCTGCCCCATCCAGAAACAGCACCCCCCCCCCAGACACCCCTGTAGATCCGCGGTCCATAAGTCAGCAGTAGTCAGTCACAAACTGCTCCGTGTGACCTATTACGGACTGGACTAGGTAGTAGCAATAGTGTTAGAGCTCCACCTTGCCCTCTGWACGGCTGGATGARAGGTTTGCCTTATTGCKTATTCCTATCCAATCATTTCAGATCTACACAAGTGTATAATGGGCYGGGTCTAGGCGTTGTTTCTAGACAGGGAACTCCATCTSTCCCGTGCTCCTGGGGCTGSTCCACACACTGCGAACAGGCCCACTCTTTAACTGTGCTTKAACAGGCACACACATTGGAGTGCTCTATGTGTAGTTACCCGAAAAGTACATTTCTTTTTAAAGTCACATATTTTTGCATATTTATGCTATACACTTTTCTAAAAGGCAAGCTAAATGTTTTGTTTTTGATTAATTAGTTGTAAAAATATATATATATWTWTWTTTTTGCCGTAAAGTTGAAGGTATGGTGAGACTATAAAGTGCTCAGAGTCATATGGGTCAGACATTTCAAAGTTCAAATACACTTTGAAATGATTCGCTTTAGTCTGCCTGGAGTGCCAGATGGGTGGGCTTGCAGAATGCGATCTTGCAAATGACTACTCTGTAGGTTTCATTGTGCCAGGCAAGCTYGATCAAGCCCGGATAAAGCATAATGATTTCGAAGAGGATTTGAACCTAGGTCTGGTGTGGATTTGATCCCTCTCTTCTGAAACGTTATGCCTGTAAATTTGACAGTGACGACGACGACCTGTGAAACCACTGTYATTGGCTGCTGTATAAGGGCTTCAGGGGTTGACTCTCCACGTTCACAAGGTGTTGCATGAAATTGTAATTTAGTTGTAATCTTATGCACAGCCATTTTGTAATCTGATATTTAATTTTGCATTGTAAATAGTGTATGATTGCATATATTTTTGGATTCCTTATCAAATTGGTTGTGAACAAGAGTTCATTTTTCRTCAATTGCTGAACCAGTTTACAGACTATAAGCTGTTAAGTGTTGTTTTTGTTTTTTTGGCAGGAATGTATTTTGTAATGTTGAAAAGTATTTAATTAATAAAACCAGTCATTTTTTTACAGATTTAATGTGTGCCAATTGTTTTAGAAATCGTTTGTGTGAAGTTGATTGCATTTCATCTATGTTTGATTTTCTGTGATACGTGAAGATCTCGGTATGTCTCTGCATCAAAACCTTGTATCTAGAAAAGGCAAGTGATTATGCAATTATTGAGCAAACACAATTACTCTTGGAACCAGGAGTGAGATGCAGCTCTGTCATGAGTCTGCTTCAAACGACACAATGACCTGACCTAAACAAAGATGGATTCTGCAAGTTACTGCATGTGTGTACACTACTTTTTAAACTTCTATCAAACAACACAACCAGAGACCCATAACGATTTAATGATTTTTAATTCCTT
>NW_019954624.1:0-1677 GCF_002910315.2 Salvelinus sp. IW2-2015
CTAGTCGTCTCTGTTGTATTTAGCGTCGTGCCATATTGATTTCCCCTCAGCGCTGGAAAGACCACATTTTAAACCGGGTGTCTCGACGTGAGGGGAATAGAGTGGTAGGAAAAGACACAAATACAC
Organism: Salvelinus sp. IW2-2015; assembly: GCF_002910315.2. Lineage (NCBI taxonomy): Eukaryota > Metazoa > Chordata > Actinopteri > Salmoniformes > Salmonidae > Salvelinus > Salvelinus sp. IW2-2015. The sequence continues at coordinate 127 of NW_019954624.1, forward strand.
ACACAGTTCACAGTTTATTAGCCCAAATCAATGAAGACCAACAGGATTATTGAGGTGGGATTAGGTCAGATTAGAGGCAGTGAAGGAGAATTCCATTCAGTCTGAGAAAGACAAACACACTTGTCACGTTCGTAATAAGGACGGGACCAGAATCTCTACGTTAACAAAGGTTAACTCTATAGAGTAGAGAGAGAGAAACGGGGGAAGGTAGTTATGGGTGTCATAAACCTCCCCCAACAGGCCAACGTCATGACAACGTCAATATATGCCTTCCTCGCYGCTCACCCCCAAAAATGTAAGCGATTGCCCAGCACTGGGAGCAAACTGGTGATGCTCGGAGCCGGAGCACACTGTTTAGACCACTGCGCTATGGCAGTTCACAATGCTCTAGCAAGCCGCAAGAATACTGTGAATACTGATGATACCTGATAGTAATAGTGCATTGTTTTTAATTATTTTGTTTTAAGCCTTCACCAAACCATAGCCCTAACCTTAACCACTCAGAATGAATACCTAAAGGTAACCCTTTGAGTTGTTTCTGTTTTAACTCTGTAACCACATGGAAATAATGTGTAAGAAATAGACATTCATCCAATAATATGTCAAATTTCGAAGGGAAACTATGAGACATTTTTGCTATATTCACCCTCCTTTACAGTGAGTTCTGGTGAGGGCTCCTCATGCGTAGTGTGGACACGCTGCAGCTGACCTTGACAGTGCTGACATCACTTACAGCAGTGAGAGAAGGAGTGGATCGTTAGGTTGTGGCGAGAATAGAGACGCGTCAGAGAGGATGACGGTGTAAAACTATTAAACCAGGCAGGTGGAAAAGCTTCGACAGTGGGCAGCTGTAACTGAGCAACCTTCAACTTGATGATCAGACAAAAAGGGAGAGAGAGAGAGAGAACGAGAGAATGAATGCTATTTTGTGAAAGGTTACCCATCAATGAAAAAGAGTGACACTGGTTTGAGATGATTTCACCGTGTGTGTGTGTGTGTGTGTGTGTGTGTGTGTGTGTGTGTGTGTGTGTGTGTGTGTGTGGTAAAGGACCATGTGTGTTTATTGCCATAGGTTGCACTGTCAGTCAACGCTGAGATGGGTCCATTCACATTATATTCCTGTTTCATTACTGTTGCAGGGCATCTTATCCAGAGCAAGTAACAGTATGATTCATCCGGCACAGATAAAGCACTCACACAAGTCTGAAGCCCTTGGACAAATTGATTTAAATAAGGGCACAATAATGAAAAAAATTGCAATCAAACCAAATATGATGTATTTCCGTGTCTTGTCTGTGTGTTTACAAGTAATTGGTCTTCCAGTAACAGACAAAGCCTCCATCCATAAGCATGTTCCTTTCCAACATTGTTCGGAGACCGAGGACTCTTCCGACATAATCACGGTTGGGATTTTTTGCGTAGGAGAGGATAAGCATTTAGTTTGTGATGGTGGCAGCCAAATTGGACTTACAAGGTGCCTATAATTGTTCTTCCTCCACTTAGAAAAACATTTTCGCTATTTTTAGTGGACCGCACTTCTCGCCCAGCTAT
>NW_019954625.1:0-1677 GCF_002910315.2 Salvelinus sp. IW2-2015
ATAACAATGGTCATTATGGCCAAACAGTTCTATTTTTGTTTCATCAGACCAGATGACATTCCTCCAAAAAGTACGATCTTTGTGCCCATGTGCAGTTGCAAACCGTAGTCTGGCTTTTTTATGGCGGTTTTGGAGCAGTGGCTTCTTCCTTGCTGAGCGGCCTTTCAGGTTACGTCGATATAGGACTCGTTTTACTCTGGATATAGATGCTTTTGTACCTGTTTTCCCCAGCATCTTCACAAGGTCCTTTGCGGTTGTTCTGGGATTGATTTGCACTTTTCGCACCAAAATACGTTCATCTCTAGGAGACAGAACGCGTCTCCTTCCTGAGTGGTATGACGGCTTCGTGGTTCCATGGTGTTTATACTTGCGTACTATTGTTTGTACAGATGAGCATGGTACCTTCAGGCGTTAGGAAATTTCTCCCAAGGATGAACCAGACTTGTGGAGGGCCACAATTTTTTTTCTGAGGTCTTGGATATTTTCTTTAGATTTTTCCATGATGTCAAGCAAAGAGGCACTGAGTTTGAAGGTAGACCTTGAAATACATCCACAGGTACACCTTCAATTGACTCAAATTATGTCAATTAGCCTATCAGAAGCTTCTAAAGCCATGACATCATTTTCTGGATTTTTCCAAGTTGTTTAAAGGCCCAGTAAACTTAGTGTATGTGATACAGTGAAATAATCTGTCTGTAACCAATTGTTGGAAACATTACTTGTGTCATGCACAAAGTAGATGTCCTAACTGAGTTGCCAAAACTATTGTTTGTTAACAAGAAATTTGTGGAGTGGTTGAAAAATTTGTTTTAACCTAAGTATATGTAAACTTCCGACTTCAACTGTATCATTGAGGTCAAAATCAATGTAAGCATAATGGCCTTAGTTCATCCCTCTCGACCTCACCTGCTGTCTTGACCTCTGAATGCTCTGCTATGAAAAGCCAACTGACATTTACTCCTGAGGTGCTGACCTATCGCACCCTCTATAACCACAGTGATTATTATTTGAACCTGCTGATCATCTATGAACATTTGAATATCTTGAAAAACGATCTGGCCTTAATGGCCATGTACTCTTATAAACTCCACCACAGTCAGAAGAAGACTGGCCACCCGTCAGAGCCTGGTTCCTCTCTCTTCCTAGGTTCCTGCCTTTCTAGGGAGTTTTTCCTAGCCACCGTGCTTATACATCTGCATTGCTTGCTCTTTGGGGTTTTAGGCTTGGTTTCTGTATAAGCACTTTGTGACAACTGCAGATGGAAAAATGTCTTGATAAATACATTTGATTGTATTTGGTGGTCCCGTGTGGCTCAGTTGGTAGAGCATGGCGCTTGCAACGCCAGGGTTGTGGGTTCATTCCCCACGGGGGGACCAGGATGATGAATATGTATGAACTTTCCAATCTGTAAGTCGCTCTGGGATAAGAGGCGTCTGCTAAATGACTTAAATGTAAATGATTGATTCAAGGTAGAAAAAAAAAAGTAAAGTTTGAACTTTTGAATTCAGATTCAGTTTTGTTTATTTATTTGCAGTATAGGACGACTTAGTCATGTGCGGGCTTGTTTAGATTTTTGTGGCTTCTTATTGATCAGAAGGAGCGTGCATTGTGTCTTGACCAATTTGATAAGTTTGAAGTGTAGTGTGCTGTTTCTTCGGAACAGGGCACCCCTCAAGG
>NW_019954626.1:0-1677 GCF_002910315.2 Salvelinus sp. IW2-2015
ATGTCTTCGGCAATAGCCCGTCCCCTGCTGTCGCCATAAACGGCCTAAGGAGGGCTGCCGAGGAAGAAGGATGACTTTGGCCGCGATGTGAGAAGGTTCCGCGATGTGAGAAGCACTAAAGTCATTCACTACTGAAACAGAGGCCATCAGTGTCCTCCGTCGAGCACAGAAATGCTTGCGCTATCCAACCCCAGGCTACACAACATTGTCTCCAACAGTCCTGTGGTGATGGATGCGTTTCCCCCTGACGACCAGGCCAAGGACATTAAGGATCTAAACCTCTTCACTGAAGATCTCCCCCTACAGCGCAGTCTAGGAGTGTCTTGGAACATTACGGCAGACACATTCACATTCCAAGCCGTAGACGGCAAGAAGATAAATGTTTATCACATATCATTTTCATGTTTCTGTAAAATATGAATAATTGAGTTAGCTACTTTGCATTAGCTTCAATGCTTTTTCTCCCTAGGGACACCTGGTTGAGTAATATCAAGCATACAGTTGCATTCTAGTAACTTTATTTTATATTTGGCTCTAGATTGAATACTCTTATTCCTTATTTCGTACATTTAGTGCAGTTATTATGGAAGACATTCTGTGCTCTATACTACTGTATCTGAAAACATGTACTTTTGTGTTTGTTGCAGTTTCACACTGTGATTCAAGTAAACTTCCGAAACGGCACCATGCTTCCCAGTTATTTGAATGAGTGTTTCGCTAACTGGATAGCTGGATAAGGGCTACTGTATATTTAGCGAGTCCAGTATAATCTGTTTATGGTTCATAGACAGTCTTGTCATGTATACCTACACTGTAAACACACTGTACTTACATAGGTATTACAATGTTATACTAAAGATGGCTGGTTGGAGTGCAGCACCTCTCCTCTCGGTCTAGCCGTGCTTTGCTCAGTGGTGCTGAGGGCAGACCCTTTTTTAACGAGACACAATAGTTAGCAATCAACACAAATAGGACCAATTCCATTTCACAGTAGGACCAAATCCATTTCAAACCGACCCAAAGAGTTGCCTAGATGGTAACACCACATTACATTATTACAATGTTATTACTACACAAAGTCAATGTATTGCATTGTAGGACCAGTCTCTGTAACCTTAGCAGGACGGCCCTGTCTGCCTCTGCTGGACCATGTAACCTTTCTCCTGGGCCTCCCGGGTGGCGCAGCAATCTAAGGCACTGCGTCACAGTGGGCACAATTGGCCCAACGTCTTCCGAGTTCGGGGAAGGTTTGGCCGGCTGGGATGTCGGTGTCCCATCGCGCTCTAGCGACTCATTGTGGCGGCCGGGCGCATGCACACTGACTTCGGTTGCCAGCTGTATGGTGTTTCCTCTGACACATTGGTGCGGCTGACTTCCGGGTTAACTTCTTATGGCTGCAGGGGCAGTATTGAGTAGCTTGGATGAAAGGTGCACAGAGGTGCCCATAGTAAACTGCCTGCTCCTCAGTCCTAGTTGCTAATATATGCATATTATTATTCATATTGGATAGAAAACACTCTGAAGTTTCTAAAACTGTTTGAATTATGTCTGTGAGTATAACAGAACTCATATGGCAGGCAAAAACCTGAGAAGTTCCACTTCCTGTTTGGATTTTTTCTTAGGTGGCAGATTTTCAACCAAGCTCTCATTGAAATTACAGCGAGATATTGATGAGTT
>NW_019954627.1:0-1677 GCF_002910315.2 Salvelinus sp. IW2-2015
GAGGAGTTTCATTGACTGCTGCTGGAAGGGTTTATGTACTTAATGACTGCTGCTGAAGGAGGTTTCATATGACTGCTGCTGAAGGAGGTTGTTCATTTGACTGCTGCTGAAGGAGTTGTGTACCAGTATAGACTGCTGTGAAGAGGTTTCGTACAGTTAGCTGCTGCTGAAGGAAGGTGTACGTCCATTATGGGACTCTGTGAAGGAGGTTTCGATTGTTAATTCATTGGACTGCTGCTGAAGGAGTGCTATCGTAATGACTGCGCGGTTGTTAGGAGCTGCTCTGAAGAGTCGATGACTGCTGCTAAGAGTTTGATTTAGACTGCTTGTGAGGAGTCTGAAGATGCTGTTGAAGAGTTTCATTAGCTGCTTCTGAAGGAGTTTCATGTAGACGCTGCTGAGGAGTCTGATTAGACTGCTGCTGAAGGAGTTTGATTAGACTGCTGCTGAAGGAGTCTGATTAGACTGCTGCTGAAGGAGTTTCATTAGACTGCTGCTGAAGGAGACTAATGTTATATCCCAAGTGGCACCCTATTCCCTATTTAGTGCACAACTTTTGACTAGAGCCCAATGGGACTCCCTATGGGTCCTGGTCAAAAGTGGTACACTATATAGGAAATAGGTTGCCAGTTGGGACACATCGTAAGAGCTTTCCTCTATTGACTCCACAGTAAGTCATTTTCTTCTCCATTTCCTCTGACTCCAGACTGACCGAGACTTTCAGACCCTCATATCACAGTTACAGTCTCCATCTCTCCCATCTCCTCTGACTCCAGACTGACAGAGACTTTCAGACCCTCATATCACAGTTAGTCTCCATCTCTCCCATCTCCTCTGACTCCAAACTGACCGAGACTTTCAGACCCTCTCAAGTGTTATATTAACATTTTTTCTTTCTTTAAACTCATCTTTCTGGAAACTTCACGATACTGCAGTCAGCCAATCATTCAGTCAGTCAGTCATTCATTCAGTTAGCCAGTCATTCAGTGAGCCAGCCAGTCATTCAGTGAGCCAGTCATTCAGTCAGTCAGCCAGTCATTCAGTGAGCCAGTCAGCCAGCCAGTCATTCAGTCAGCCAATCATTCAGTCAGTCAGCCAATATTCAGTCAGCCAGCCAGTCATTCAGTGAGCCAGTCATTCAGTGAGCCAGTCATTCAGTCAGCCAGTCATTCAGTCAGCCAGTCATTCAGTCAGCCAGTCATTCAGTCAGCCAGTCATTCAGTCAGCCAGTCATTCAGTCAGCCAGTCAGTTTCTATACTATTAAACCTATATGAAACTTCAGTCAATGACGCCATGCAGCAGAAAGGACTGGTACTGGACAGCCTCAGGATGGTAAGTTGGTGGTTGGAGATATCCCTCTAGTGGTGTGGGGGCTGTGCTTTGGCATGGTGTGTGGGGTTATATCCTGCCTGTTTGGCCTTGTCAGGAGGTGTTGTTGTCTGGTAAAATAAACAGTGCCATGTAGTCTGCTGAATAAACACTGCCATGTTGTCTACTGAATAAACAGTGCCATCTTGTCTGGTTGAATAAACACTGCCATCTTGTCTGGTTGAATAAACACTGCCATGTTGTCTACTGAATAAACACTGCCATGTTGTCTACTGAATAAACACTGCCATCTTGTCTGGTTGAATAAACACTGCCATGTTGTCTACTGAATAAACACTGCCATGTTG
>NW_019954628.1:0-1676 GCF_002910315.2 Salvelinus sp. IW2-2015
TGATAAACATCCTGACTATCTGTACCTGCTGATAAATATCATTACATCTGGAAACCTGGGGCTGATAAACATTCCTACTATAAGAACCTGGGCTATAAACATCCTACTATTATGGAACCTGGCTGATAAACATCCTACTATATGGGAACCTGCTGATAAAACATCCTACTATCTGAACCTGGCTGATAAACATCCTACTATATGGAACCTGGGCTGATAAACATCCTACTATATGGAACCTGGGCTGATAAACATCCTACTATATGGAACCTGGGCCTATGACCCCCATAATGCTACACTAAGGTGTACTTCTCCTCAATGTGAATATTATGTTCCTTCTTTGCGACCCAAATGGCACTCTATCAAATCAAATCAAATCAATTTTATTTTATATAGCCCTTCGTACATCAGCTAATATCTCGAAGTGCTGTACAGAAACCCAGCCTAAAACCCCAAACAGCAAGCAATGCAGGTGTAGAAGCACGGTGGCTAGGAAAAACTCCCTAGAAAGGCCAAAACCTAGGAAGAAACCTAGAGAGGAACTATATTCCTTATAAAGTGTACTACTTTTGACCATGAACCCTAGGTGATATATAGGGACACAGCCCCAGTGACAGTTGAACCTGCATAATGTACTTAATAAGAATATCCATCACCTACATCTACGTCTGGTCCCTCATTCCCCAGTCAATAGCACCTTTAACTGCCCCCATTTCATATGCTACAGCTTTGTTCACTTGACTATGCCTCCTGTCCTCTGCACAGTCACAAATCTGCATCCCAAATGGCACCCTATTCCCAATATAGTGCACTACTTTTGAACAATTCCTTATGGGCCCTGGTCAAAAATAGTGCACTAGGGTGCCATTTGACACTTAGCCAATTCTCTATCCCCACTACTCTTCAGATAGAGCCGAAGGTGCTCTCTCAGATGACAAACATTCCACGCTAATATGGTGGTAACATGGTGGGAGATTGATGAAGTTTTGTAGCAGCATTGTAAAGAAGAAGAGGGACAGCAGATGTTCCTAAACATCCCTGCATGGCTTCATGGGGAATTGGATGGAGACTGAAGGTTAATGATCATTACTGCTCTCTATGGAGACCACAGCTTCGTAATCATTCATTCCACACTGCTGCAGATAAGAGAAAAAAACTCCCATGCAGGCACCACACACACACTAACTAAAACCACCAACAGAACTGCCTGCTCACAACAATACAGTCCATCAGCTTGCGATAATGCTGCAGTAACAGGTGTGTCCCTTGTTAAAGCAGGTCATCTGAAACAAACTCCACTAACTGACATTTGGTAAGACATCATCTTGTAAGAGACGGTACCAAATATTACCCACATTGTCCACTAAATAACAGCTAAATATGAACTGAAACTGACTACTGTATAAACCAAATCACTGCAGAAGGGAAAACTACTTCCCTTCACAAGAAGAAACTACATAGAATCAAAATAAATAATCATTTATTTGATTCATATAAACGTTTTACATGGTAAGAGGGGGATATAGCAATTGTTTTGATATGCAATTAACCATACAGTATGCCAGAACCACATATTATGTTGGGCTGATGTCCATATGATTATGTTGGGCTGATATCCATATGATTATGTTGGGCTGATATCCATATGATTATGTTGGGCTGATATCCATATGATT
>NW_019954629.1:0-1676 GCF_002910315.2 Salvelinus sp. IW2-2015
GACGATGCTGTGAGTAATTTCAGTAACCCAGCTCTGTACTTGCGGTTCCTGGCGGCCGGAGAGGGAGAGGTTTTTCTGTTAACAATCAGGGGCCTATGCGGTAAAGAGAGAGCCAAAGAGCAATAAACCCCTGGCCCTCAACCCCTGAGTAACCCTCCACCACAACCAAAGTTACAGACTGGACAGACAGACAGACAGACAAAAAGAATGAAAGAGAGAGAGAGAGGATAGACTCGACAGATGGAGAGGAGAAAAAGCGAGAACCTAGAAAGATAGATGAGAGAGCGTCTCAGACGTCAGATGGGAGTAGTAAGGTTGCAGAGGCAGGAGAGAAAATGGCACCATCGTCACTCTTAGGTGTGAATCTCTAGATAGAACAACATGCTCAAAACACCAGCCCATCTGCTGTACTGCTTGGTTAGTGAATGACAACAAACCCCATTTAAACCCTCTTGGGAGTGAGGATTGGTCTGCACCTCAGAGACATAAAAAACCCTGTAGACATGACTGCTCTGTGGCTCGTAAATCAGCCAGGAGCCAGAGTGTAGGCCCAGGCTAAGGCTGTTGCTGAGCCAGCCAGTGTGGTCCCAGCCACCGAGCTGCGGCCACCCCAGGAGGGTGTGTCCACTCTGAGGGTTGCAGAAGGGGGAGGTAAAGGGGTGGATGGAGAGGGCTTAGAATAAACCTGTCCGGCTTTGCAGGCATACCACTCCTGCAACCCACACATAAAACTGCCTGCCACGTGCCCCCAAACAGGCACAAGAGAAACCCCACACACTCCTTCCTCGCCCACAGCCTTCCTCGCCCACAGCCTTCCTCGCCAGTGGAAAAGGAAGCCCAAGGTCTCCATATTGTGGTGGTAGAATTTGGAGTGAGCTGTTGTAACTTCTCAAGGGATATGTTCAGTGTTGGACTGTGATGTTATGCCTTCCATAGACTCCTGGTATGTCTGCACCCTGACACAGGGCAACTGTTCTGGAACTGTTGCTGTGTTGAAAGAACTGTTGTGTAAACAATATGATAGTATGATCACCTCCCACTATATAAAGGTGGACATGTAAATATTTATTCATTGAGTTCTTCCTTGTGAAATCAGAGGTGGATCTCCCCTGCAGCTGCTTGTATTAAATGGTTTTCTATAATATCATTAAATAGTCTCTGCCTTAATCTTTGGATGGAATTTTCCACAACATTTGGTGCTGTGACCCGGATGAGAGCGACCTGACTTTTTGAACTGTTTCGCTCGGCTTGGACTCAAGACTTCCTCTGGCCACAAAAAAAGTAAGAGACCTTATTTAAAAATCTCTGAGGGATTTTCCAGCCGAGCCTTAATGGTAAAAGATCTCGTCCTCCTCATCCACAAAATGTAGGGGTTCAATTTGGCAGAACTATTTTCCTATAATAATGAATCTCACCGGTGGTAGGTAGAACCTAAGGAAACTGGTTCAGGGATCTAAGGAAACTTATCCATGGTTAATATTGATCAATAGTGGGTATTCGGAGTTTGACCACACTTKAAAGTATTCTGAGTTTGACTATGCTTTAAAGCCCACATAATCACACGATAGCCTAGTGTTGAGAAGGCATTAGGGTTAGTGCAGTATCAAGTACCTGCAGGGTGACGTTAGGCATTAGGGTTAGTGCAGTATCATGTACCTGCAGGGTGACGTTAGGCA
>NW_019954630.1:0-1676 GCF_002910315.2 Salvelinus sp. IW2-2015
CACGGCAGGACCTGGTCAATGACCTGAAGAGAGCTGGGACCACAGTCTCAAAGAAAACCATTAGTAACACACCATGCCGTTTGCCTCTGACCGTTTGCCTCATTGGCAAACTCTGAAGTTTGCCAATGACCATCTGGATGATCCTTCAGAGAAGTACACCACATGATGCAGTCCACACCATGTATCATTCAGATCATCAGCCTACAGACACCTACAACAATCAGAGATAGGAGAGGTGTGCCAACTACTGCATCTAATATGCAGACTACTGGGCTAGACAGACCCTTTAATTCACACGCACACGCACGCACGCACACACACGCACACACACACACACACACACACACACACACACACACACACGCATGCATGCACTCACACACAGGGTTGCAGCTTGCATTGTACTTGTCTTTTGTGCAATCTAATTCCATTCTTATTAATTTGTTAATTTTTATTAATTTGTTTAAAACTATTCTTTATTTTATTGACACTGGTATTATAATAATAATGATATGTAATGGTGTGTGTGTGTATGTCTATATACTGTATATACTGTATATATATATATATGTTTGTTTTCTATGTACTTTACTCAAACCAGTGAATATCACTTATTATAAGTGAGATCATTAACTATCAGCTCTAGGTATATCCAAGGCCTATATTCTTCACATTTTTGTTATAAAACAACAAATCCAGAATTTCTTAAAAACAGCAAAGGACAGGACATCATAATCCAACTGGAAACATGGTGTCGTGGAGACATAGATACTCAGTGTCCCTCAGGTAATAGAGAAAGTTTACTACGCCTCCCGGGTGGCGCTGTGCCACCAGAGATTCTGGGTTCGAGCCCAGGCTCTATCTCAGCCGGCCGCGACCGGGAGGCCAATGGAGCGGCGCACAATTGGCATAGCGTCGTCCGGGTTAGGGAGGGTTTGGCCGGCAGGGATATCCTTGTCTCATAGCGCACTAGAGACTCCTGTGGCAGGCGCAGTGCACGCTGACCAGGTCGCCAGGTGTACGGTGTTTCCTCCGACACATTGGTGCGGCTGGCTTCCGGGTTGGATGTGTATTGTGTCAAGAAGCAGTGCGGCTTGGTTGGGTTGTGTTTCGGAGGACGCATGGCTCTCGAAAAAAGAGAAAGTTTACTACCATCAATCAAACATAAAAATGTTAAATGGGGCCGAGACTCAGGTGGAATCATCATTTGGCATAAGCAGGACTTGGCACTGAATGAAATGAAAAAAGGTACCAGTCACATTTGGCTAAAACTTAATAAGGGTACAGTCTATTGTGACAAAGATGTGTACATATGTGCAGCTTATGCTCCTCCTTCAGAGTCATCGTATTATGATGATACATTTTTTGACAATCTCCATACAGAAATCATTCAATTTCAGGCAGAGGGTAAAGTGCTTCTTTGTGGAGATTTCAATGCAAGAACAGGTTCTGAGCCTGACTACACTGATGYGGGAGGTAACCACCACATATTTGGTCACCCCTCCTTGTACAGYAGCCCTATTATAAATAATAGAAACAGTCCTGACCAAATACTGAACAAAAATGGGAAGGAGTTAGTGCATCTCTGTCGAGCCTTAGGCCTGTACATGCTTAACGGTAGAATCAGAGGGGACTCTTTAGGTCGGTTTACTTACTGCTCAGCTCTTGGGACAAGT
>NW_019954631.1:0-1676 GCF_002910315.2 Salvelinus sp. IW2-2015
GACGATGCTGTGAGTAATTTCAGTAACCCAGCTCTGTACTTGCGGTTCCTGGCGGCCGGAGAGGGAGAGGTTTTTCTGTTAACAATCAGGGGCCTATGCGGTAAAGAGAGAGCCAAAGAGCAATAAACCCCTGGCCCTCAACCCCTGAGTAACCCTCCACCACAACCAAAGTTACAGACTGGACAGACAGACAGACAGACAAAAAGAATGAAAGAGAGAGAGAGAGGATAGACTCGACAGATGGAGAGGAGAAAAAGCGAGAACCTAGAAAGATAGATGAGAGAGCGTCTCAGACGTCAGATGGGAGTAGTAAGGTTGCAGAGGCAGGAGAGAAAATGGCACCATCGTCACTCTTAGGTGTGAATCTCTAGATAGAACAACATGCTCAAAACACCAGCCCATCTGCTGTACTGCTTGGTTAGTGAATGACAACAAACCCCATTTAAACCCTCTTGGGAGTGAGGATTGGTCTGCACCTCAGAGACATAAAAAACCCTGTAGACATGACTGCTCTGTGGCTCGTAAATCAGCCAGGAGCCAGAGTGTAGGCCCAGGCTAAGGCTGTTGCTGAGCCAGCCAGTGTGGTCCCAGCCACCGAGCTGCGGCCACCCCAGGAGGGTGTGTCCACTCTGAGGGTTGCAGAAGGGGGAGGTAAAGGGGTGGATGGAGAGGGCTTAGAATAAACCTGTCCGGCTTTGCAGGCATACCACTCCTGCAACCCACACATAAAACTGCCTGCCACGTGCCCCCAAACAGGCACAAGAGAAACCCCACACACTCCTTCCTCGCCCACAGCCTTCCTCGCCCACAGCCTTCCTCGCCAGTGGAAAAGGAAGCCCAAGGTCTCCATATTGTGGTGGTAGAATTTGGAGTGAGCTGTTGTAACTTCTCAAGGGATATGTTCAGTGTTGGACTGTGATGTTATGCCTTCCATAGACTCCTGGTATGTCTGCACCCTGACACAGGGCAACTGTTCTGGAACTGTTGCTGTGTTGAAAGAACTGTTGTGTAAACAATATGATAGTATGATCACCTCCCACTATATAAAGGTGGACATGTAAATATTTATTCATTGAGTTCTTCCTTGTGAAATCAGAGGTGGATCTCCCCTGCAGCTGCTTGTATTAAATGGTTTTCTATAATATCATTAAATAGTCTCTGCCTTAATCTTTGGATGGAATTTTCCACAACATTTGGTGCTGTGACCCGGATGAGAGCGACCTGACTTTTTGAACTGTTTCGCTCGGCTTGGACTCAAGACTTCCTCTGGCCACAAAAAAAGTAAGAGACCTTATTTAAAAATCTCTGAGGGATTTTCCAGCCGAGCCTTAATGGTAAAAGATCTCGTCCTCCTCATCCACAAAATGTAGGGGTTCAATTTGGCAGAACTATTTTCCTATAATAATGAATCTCACCGGTGGTAGGTAGAACCTAAGGAAACTGGTTCAGGGATCTAAGGAAACTTATCCATGGTTAATATTGATCAATAGTGGGTATTCGGAGTTTGACCACACTTMAAAGTATTCTGAGTTTGACTATGCTTTAAAGCCCACATAATCACACGATAGCCTAGTGTTGAGAAGGCATTAGGGTTAGTGCAGTATCAAGTACCTGCAGGGTGACGTTAGGCATTAGGGTTAGTGCAGTATCATGTACCTGCAGGGTGACGTTAGGCA
>NW_019954632.1:0-1675 GCF_002910315.2 Salvelinus sp. IW2-2015
TCTCCCTCTCTCACATAATCACCTCTCTCTCCCACAAACATATACAAACATATAGATTCCTCAAAGTAGCCACACTTTGATGACAGCTTTGCACACTCTTGGCATTCTCTCAACCAGCGTCATGAGGTAGTCACCTGGAATGCATTTGAATTTACAGGTGTGCCTTGTTAAAAGTTCATTTGTGAAATTTCTTTCCTTCTTAATGCGTTTGAACCAATCAGTTGTGTTGTGACAAGGTAGGGGTGATATACAGAAGATAGCCCTATTTGACCAAGACCAAGTCCATATTATGGCAAGAACAGCTCAAATAAGAAAAGAGAAACGACAGTCCAACATTACTTTAAGACATGAAGGTCAGTCAATCTGGAAAATGTCAAGAACTTTGAAAGTTTCTTCAAGTACAGTCTCAAAAACCATCAAGCGTTAAGATGAAAATGGCTCTCATGAGGACCGCCACAGGAAAGGATGACCAAGAGTTACGTCTGCTGCAGAGGATAAGGTCATTAGAGTTAACTGCACCTCAGATTGCAGCCCAAATAAATGCTTCACAGAGTTCAAGTAACAGACACATCTCAACATCAACTGTTCAGAGGAGACTGCGTGAATCAGGCCTTCATATGCTTCACAGAGTTCAAGTAACAGACACATCTCAACATCAACTGTTCAGAGGAGACTGCGTGAATCAGGCCTTCATGGTCGAATTGCTGCATAGAAACCACTACTAAAGGACACCAATTATAAGAAGAAACTGGCTTGGGCTAAGTAGCATGAGCAATGGACATTAGCCCGATGGAAATCTGTCCTTTGGTCTGATGAGTCCAAATTTGAGATTTTTGGTTCTACTTGCTGTCTCTGTGAGACGCAGAGTAGGTGAACGAATGATCTCTGCATGTGTGGTTCCCACCGTGAAGCATGGAGGAGGAGGTGTGATGGTGTGGGGGGTTTTGCTGGTGACACTGTCTGTGATTTATTTAGAATTCAAGGCACACTTAACCAGCATGGCTACTACATCCTTCTGTGGCGATATGCCATCCCATCTGGTTTGCGCTTCGTGGAACTGTCATTTGTTTTTCAACAGGACAATGACCCAACACACCTTCAGGCTGTGTAAGGGCTATTTGACCAAGAAGGAGAGTGATGGAGTGCTGCATCAGATTGGAGAAATTTGAAATAACACATATGAAATCATGTAGTAACCAATAAAGTGTTAAACAAATCAAAATATATTTTATATTTGAGATTCTTCAAAGTAGCCACCCTTAATGGAGAAATTTGTAGAATTGCAGGAAATTGGCTTACTTTTTATTTATTTTATCTCTACAGCACAAAGATGGGGGGCCTCTATAATTTTCTCTGAAATGTAGCCACACAACTGCCAACCGCGATCATTGCCACACCCCCTGCCAACCCCCTACGACACCTACCACCTAAGCCCATTTTTGATCCAGAAAAAACCCTGGTGTGTGTGATTCACATTAGGTGAGGTCCAGTGTGAGGGCGATGCTGGGGTCTCTTTCTGATTGGCTGAGCTCAGGCACATAATGAGGGGGCAGAACCCATGATATCATCTTCTGGCCAAATATCACATCAGACCTAGAGGAAGGAAGGAAGGAAGGAAGGAAGGAAGGAAGGAAGGAAGGAAGGAAGGAAGGAAGGAAGGAAGGAAGGAAGGAAG
>NW_019954633.1:0-1675 GCF_002910315.2 Salvelinus sp. IW2-2015
ATAGAAACAGACAACATAGAATATACCCACCCAACTCACGCCCTGACCAACAAAATAAAGACAAAACAAAGTAACTAAGGTCAGAAACGTGACACCTTCATTGTAAATAAGAATTTGTTCTTAACTGACTTGCCTATGTAGTTAAATAAAGGTTACATTTAAAAAATATAAACTCAGCAAAAAAAGAAATGTCCCTTTTTCAGGATCTTGTCTTTGAAAGATAATTCGTAAAAATCAAAATAACTTCACAGATCTTCATTGTAAAGGGTTCAACACTGTTTCCCATGCTTGTTCAATGAACCATAAACAATTAATGAACATGCACCTGTGGAACGGTCATTAAGACACTAACAGCTTACAGATGGTAGGCAATTAAGGTCACAGTTATGAAAACTTAGGACACTAAAGAGGCCGTTCTACTGACTCTGAAAAACACCAAAATAAAGTTGTCCAGGGTCCCTGCTCATCTGCGTGAAAATGCTTTAGGCATGCTGCAAGGAGGCATGAGGACTGCAGATGTGGCCAGGGCAATACATTGCAATAACTGTACTGTGAGATGCCTAAGACAGCGCTACAGGATGGACAGCTGATCATCCTTGCAGTGGCAGACCACGTGTAACAACACCTGCACAGGATCGGTACATCYGAACATCACACCTGCGGGACAGGTACAGGATGGCAACAACAACTGCCCGAGTTACACCAGGAAYGCACAATCCCTCCATCAGTGCTCAGACTGTCCGCAATAGGCTGAGARAGGCTGGACTGAGGGCTTGTAGGCCTGTTGTAAGGCAGGTCCTCACCAGACATCACCGGCAACAACGTCTCCTATGGGCACAAACCCACCATCGCTGGACCAGTCAGGACAGGCAAAAAGTGCTCTTCACTGACAAGTCGCGGTTTTGTCTCACCAGGGGTGATAGTCAGATTCGTGTTTATCGTCGGAGGAATGAGCGTTACACCAATGCCTGTACTCTGGAGTGGGATCGATTTGGAGGTGGAGGGTCCGTCATGGTCTGTGGCGGTGTGTCACAACATCATCGGACTGAGCTTGTTGTCATCGCAGGCAATCTCAACGCTGTGCGTTACAGGGAAGACAACCTCCTCCCTCATGTGGTACCCTTCCTGCAGGCTCATTCTGACATCACCCTCCAGCCTGACAATGCCACCAGCCATTCTGCTCGTTCTGTGCATGATTTCCTGCAAGACAGGAATGTCAGTTTTCTGCCATGGCCAGCGAAGAGCCCGGATCTCAATCGCATTAAGCACTTCTGGGACCTGTTGGATCGGAGGGGGAGGGCTAGGGCCATTCCCCCCAGAAATGTCCGGGAACTTGCAGGTGCCTTGGTGGAAGAGTGGGGTAACATCTCACAGCAAGAACTGGCAAAGCTTGTGCAGTCCATGAGCAGTACTTAATGCAGCTGGTGGCCACACCAGATACTGACTGTTATTTTTGATTTTGAACCCCCCTTTGTTCAGGGACACATTATTCCATTTCTGTCAGCCACATGTCTGTGGAACTTGTTCAGTTTATGTCTCAGTTGTTGAATCTTGTTATGTTCATACAAATATTTACACAGGTTAAGTTTGCTGAAAATAAACGCAGTTGACAGTGAGAGGACGTTTCTTTTTTTGGTGAGTTTAAATATAAAAATTGCTCTATGAGCTTCACAAG
>NW_019954634.1:0-1675 GCF_002910315.2 Salvelinus sp. IW2-2015
CAATTCAAAACTCTCTGAGAAGTAGCCGTTATTTACTATTTTACACCTGGGGTTGCTATACATTATTTTTACCCGTTTTATAAGAGAATTACTGAAGTAGAAAAAATCCAGGCATTTATAAATAAAATCCAATCTTACTTTATCAAATGACTTCTCAAAATCCGCTATAAATACCATTTCTGGCTTCTTATATGTTTCATGATGTTCTATTATTTCTAGTAGTTGTCGTATATTACCTCCAATGTATCGTCCATGTAAAAAACCTGTCTGATCAGGATGAACAATACCTGGTAAAACCCTTTTAATTCTGAGTGCTATTCATTTTGCTAGTATTTTTGCATCACAAGATTGAAGTGTAAGGGGCCTCCAGTTTTTTAGATAGACCGYGTCTTTATATTTGCCATCTGGGTCTTGTTTTAATAATAGAGAAATCAGACCTTCCTGCTGAGTACCTGACAGACCTATTTCTATAGGAGTAATTAAAACAATCTAACAATGGAGCTTTTAGTATATCAAAAAATACTTGATATACCTCTACCGGTATGCCATCAAGCCCTGGGGTTTTTCCAGACTGAAAGGATTTAATAGCCTCAAAAATGTCCTCCTCTGTAATATGGCCTTCGCACTGATCTTTCTGTACATTTGTTAATTTTATATTTTTTATATTACTTGGAAAGAATTCCTTACCGTAATCTTCATTCAGTGGGAGAGGATGAGACGGAAAAGAGAACATCTGCCTGAAATAATTAGCTTCCTCTTTTAAAATATAATTTGGAGAATCATAGATGACTCCGTCTTCAGTAACGAGTTTCTGCAAATTATTTTTGTTAGCGTTCCTGTGTTGGAGATTCAGGAAGAATTTTGTGCATTTTTCTCCATATTCCATCCAGTTTGCTTTATTTTTTAATAGATTACATTAGATCGTTCTTGAATAAGTTCCTCAAGTTCTTTTTGTTTTTCCTCTATCTTTTTTTGTATCTCTGTAGTATCGTTTTTATTGCTATCTACCTGTACTATTATTTAGTCTTGTTAGTCTTGTTTCTTTTGCCAGAAACTGCTTTTTTATTATTGATCAATATTGAATTGAATGACCCCTGAAGGTACATTTAAAGGTATCCCAAACAATAAGGGCATATGCTGAACCTATATTATACTGGAAAAATTCAGTTATAAATTATTTTGGTTTAGTTAAAAAWAAGTTGTCCTCCTGTAAACTTGGATTAAATATCCAATATCCCCGTCCACGTGGAAAATCTACTGGAGTTATGTGAATACCAATTAGATGATGATCCGATCACATTCTGTCTCCTATTAAAACTTTTTTAACCTTTGATGCAAGAGAGAAAGAAACAAGAAAGTAGTCAAGACGACTAGCTTGATTAAGTCTTCTATATGTATATCTCACTAGGTCGGGGATTTTTAGRCTCCAAATATCCACTATTTCTAATGTGTCCATAATATTTGTGATTTCCTTAAGGGCACGGTGATGATAGTTTGTAGAGTGATTACCTTTACGGTCCATTGAGGTACTTAATACTGTGTTTTAGTCTCCTACCATAATGATTAGATCATTTGTTGCCTGTAAGTTCAATAAATTGGTATAAATGTTTTCGAAGAAGTGTGGATCATCCTGATTTGGACCATATAGATTAATGAGCCAAATCTCTTTTTTGTC
>NW_019954635.1:0-1674 GCF_002910315.2 Salvelinus sp. IW2-2015
CTCTCTCTCAATTTGAATTCCATTTCAATTCAAGGGCTTTATTGGCATAGGAAACATAATAAATAGATCATAAACAAAGGAGAAATAGATAATAAACAAAAGTTAAATAACAGTAAAAAAAATGTACAGTTAGCATTACACTCACAAAAGTTCCAAAAGAAAAAATACATTTAAAATGTAATATTATGTGCAAATAGTTAAAGTACAAAAGGGAAAATAAATAAACATAAATATGGGTTGTATTTACAATGGTGTTTGTTTTCTTGTGACAACAGGTCACAAATCTTGCTGCTGTGATGGCACACTGTGGTTTATCAAAATGTGGTTTGTTTTCGAATTCTTTGTGTGTCTGTGTAATCTGAGGGAAATATATGTCTCTAATATGGTCATACATTTGGCAAGAGGTTAGGAAGTGCAGCTCAGTTTCCACCTCATTTTGTCGGCAGTGTGCACATAGCCTGTCTTTTCTTGCGAGCCATGTCTGCCTACGGCAGCCTTTCTCAATAGCAAGGCTATGCTCACTGAGTATGTACATAGTCAAAGCTTTTCTTAAATTTTGTGTCAGTCATAGTGGTGAGCTATTCTGCCACAGTGTACTCTCTGTTTAGGGCCTAATAGAATTCTAGTTTACTCTGTTTTTTTGTTAATTCAAATCAAATAATTATATTTTTGTTTTCTCATGATTGTCTCTCTCTCTCTCTCTATTCATATATAAACACTGTATCATTCATCAAAATAAAAATGTCTCTGGCTAGTTCTTCTTGTGAGAAGGAAAATATGTTACTTGTTTGGTGGATGCGTTGTATCGCCTTAATTAAAGCAATTTAGCATATGCCCAACAAGCACAAAGTTTAATTGTGGTTGTAAAAATGACAAAAGAAAATTAATTGAATTTGTTCTGTAAATACGTTCCCGCTCCACCAGTTCCATGCTCATTTTATGTTGTACTGTGGTTTTTAGATTGCTTCTTGTTTTCCGCCTTTTAATACAATACACAGTGCATCACTCCCTTCACACAGAGATGGCTCTGTGGATGTCACCCGTATGACAAAAGGAGACATGCACTTGCGCACACACACACACACACATAGGGAATAGAGTGTCATTTGAGACGCAGCCACAGTCCCATCAGCAGAACAGCCAGTGGTTAATACTGGACCGCTCCCCTCCATAGCGTCCCTCTGTTTAGCCTGTGTTTTATCTAATCATGCATATCCTAATGCTTTTCGCCTGAGCAGTAACAGAGGCACAGGGAATTAAGAGCCCAGTCACAGTGCACCTTTCCATAATGTCATCTGGAAGTCTGTGAAGAGGGAATGAACCGAGGAAGCATGTATGCGCACATACACGAATGGAGGCATGCACACAAGCATGCACGTAAACACACAGCTGTTTACGTGCATGCTTCCTCGGTTCATGCCACGAGATTCATCTCAGCTCTGCCACGAGATTCAAACAATAGTCTCACAATGGCTAAATCAACTTAAATGAGCGATAACGAAGAGAAAGAAAGCTGTGATCAGACTGTGCAGTGATGGAGAAGAGAGAGAGAGGGACAGCTGGCAGTTTGAGTGCAGCTGTGACATTAGCTCTCCGTCCCTACAGCCTGGGAACGAGACAGAGAGAGAGAGAGAGAGAGAGAGAGAGAGAGAGGTAGAGAGAGAGAGAGAGAGG
>NW_019954636.1:0-1674 GCF_002910315.2 Salvelinus sp. IW2-2015
TGCTACTGGGGGTGGTAAAACTAGTCTGGTGGAGGCAGCCGTGGTGTTATAAACCACACACCCTGAATGGTTTGGTAAGGGCTAATGTTACGTTCGCACCTCCCAGTTCCAGTTAGTTTGGTCTCTCACATCAACAGGGTTTTTACTTGTTCTATCTCCATTGTTTTTTTTCCTCCACTGAAAGGGGAAATGGTGGTCCTTTTTCTGTGGTTCTGCGCCGCCGCAGTTTTTTTCTCTGCCAGCTAGCTATTCAGACTGCCTCTTGCCTGTCCTGTGTTGCAATAACCTCCCCCTCTAGGCCCAGTGGGGCAGGAGACTAGGCCACGTGGACTAACGCTTACTGCTCTGTCCTCTCCTCTACAGACCCGTGAAGAGAGGAAGATGGAAGCCATCCTGCAGGCCTTTGCCCGCATGGAGAAGAGGGAGAAGAGGCGGGAGCAGGCCCTGGAGAAGATTGGCACCAAGTCAGAAGGGGGCATCAAGGAGGAGCCCCCTGCCACCCCCGAGGCCGACATGCAGTCTCCTAATATCATGACGGTAAGTGATAGTTGACTCAACATGTTCTTTATGCCTGCACTCTCTCTGACACATTGGTTCCACCAGGTCGTTAGTATAAAAGAGGATGTTGTCAATAATCTGAAGGGTTAGCTGAAGGTGACTATAAACCCATCCAAAACTATGCTACTGTACTCTATCCTAACCCTGTCTCTCCCAGCCTCTGCTAGAGGTGAAGGAGGAGCCGAGTCTCAACAAGCCCACGCCGGCCAAGCTGCGAGGCAGCAAGCAGAGGAAGAGCTTCTCGCGGAGCCGCACCCACATCGGGCAGCAGAGGCGGCGAGCGCGCACCATCAGCACCTGCTCTGACATACCTCCCGGTTCGCCCGGGGAACTCCTGGACCCCCTGGCCAATGATAGCCCAGACGTAGAGGCCTCCAGGGACCCCGAACCAGAGGCCCTCTCCTCCCATGCCCCTGACACCAGCCCCCCTTACAGTGGCTCCCCGGCCCCTGACAGAAACCGCTCCGGGCAGAAGTACCCTAAAACTAAAAAGGTACCCTAGCCATGGCTCAGTGCTCACCCCTAAACACGACTAGTCACTATTCTATTTAGACTAATAGGAATGTTCTATTCCTTCTAGTGAAATGTCACTCAATACTATAATTAAATGCAGTGTGCTTCTGACTAAAGCTCTCTCTCTCTTTGTCTCTCTACAGCACTTAGTGAGTGAGTGGTGCGTCGACAAGCAGGAACGATCATTGCGGACCCCAGAGCCGGTCCCGGAGAGGCCCCTGAGAATCAGCAGCGACCCTGAGGTGCTGGCCACCCAGCTCAATGCCCTGCCCGGCATGGGCCCCAGCCCGCACGTCTACAGCACGCCTAAACACTACGTCCGCTTTTCCTCGCCCTTCCTGGCCAACCGCAGCCCCACCACCCCTGGGGTGCCCACCGGACGCCGGCGTTCCCGCGAGCTGCCCGACACGCCGCCCACCTCAGGCTCCTGCAAGAAGGTATGTTGTTCACCACCTCGCAGGGGAATGGAGAGAGTGTTGGCTGTCAGGTATAGCTGCAGGGTAGAAAAACAGACTGCCGGGGTTAACCGGCAGAGGGACAGACTGCCGGGGTTAACCGGCAGAGGGACAGACTGCCGGGGTTAACCGGCAGAGGGACAGACTG
>NW_019954637.1:0-1674 GCF_002910315.2 Salvelinus sp. IW2-2015
TAGTCCTGCCCCTATCATCCCTCCACACAGCTGAGCCAGTATGTAGGGGACCAGCAGTATGATGTTGAGACCCCCGATCAGAAACACAGACACAGACACTGCTGGGTTGAAGTGCCCCCCACTGCAGAGAGAGACATGGAAGAATTGAATTACCCTAATACATTTGAATTAAGTTATTTTATTTTAAACAGTTCACAATAGTTTTTTATATGAGGCACATCCTTTAGAAAACAAAACAWACTATTTTAAATATAGAGGCATGTAGCAACAATAAAACCATAATAAGAAAAAATGCTGATGTAGATTGCCTCATCAAAATGGTACAAGTGTGATTTWAAAATTCTGTTGTGCATTTTAATGATCTATTGTAGRCTACTTTGAAAGCACAGTCATAAAACTTCAAGTCAATGCYGATCAACAGATCCATTACAATTCTTYGTTTTYGCAATGCTTTTTTGCAATCTGTTACACATCAACATACTGCATGTTGAAAGCCTARGAACAGACTCTTCTGYTGCTCTGCTAACATTTGAAAACCTGAGCATCAACTTCCCAGCTAGTCCCAAAACCTATACCATGTCATGGCCAGAAAAGTTGGCTATACAGCACAAACAGATCTAGGACCAGGTTATCACCTTCCAGCCTCT
Organism: Salvelinus sp. IW2-2015; assembly: GCF_002910315.2. Classification (NCBI taxonomy): domain Eukaryota; kingdom Metazoa; phylum Chordata; class Actinopteri; order Salmoniformes; family Salmonidae; genus Salvelinus; species Salvelinus sp. IW2-2015. The sequence goes on from NW_019954637.1 coordinate 648, forward strand.
CACCACCCACCCCCAGAGGGGCTCCCCAGCCTTACCTGATCTCCCCCAGCACGGCGATGACGATGCCCAGGGCCAGGCCGTGTGCCAGGGCCGGCTGCAGCCTCCCGGTGCCCTCCGTGTTCTCGATCACAGACAGACACCCCACAAAGATAAACAGAGATGAACCCAGCAGCTCTGCCAGACAGGGCTGGATATAACGTTCGAACGCATCCCTGAACGGCTTGGTACCGCTGTTTCCATCTGTGGCTGGATCTGGACCTTTCCCCTCTGGCTGGATCACATTGATGTCCAGGTCCCAGAGCTCGGTCTTAGACTCATAGAGAGCCATGGTGTTGGGTTAGACTGTGTGAGACTGGAAACAGCCCATGGGTTGTTAGTGCTCTTAAGTCTAGAGGTTACGCAACAGTGCTGATAAGGAATAAGAAGGGAGGAGGAGGGGTGAGGTGGATGAGGAGGAGGGAGGTGGAGGAATGGGAGGAGGAGGGGTGAGGTGGATGAGGAGGAGGGAGGTGGAGGAATGGGAGGAGGAGGTGGAGGGCCGAAGACAAGGAGGGAAGTGGAGGTGAGGGGCGATTTAACTGATGTGTAGCACATTAGGCTCACTTATGGGCTGCACTTCTATTGTATTTTAGGCACATAGCTCTATCTGCAGAAGCGTGGTTTCTGATCCTGTATTCTAACTGCATAAATGTAATATTGAAATGTAAGGCTATTCATTTCAGGGCAACTAGTAATTCATAATACATATTCATAATAACAGTCATGGGAAATAATTTTTGATTGATTTATTGCATTTCTTATCATCCAAAGTTCTGACAAGTATGTTTGAAGTTAAACGCAAAAGTCATGATGGGTATTATATTTAACGGTAATCACTTTAAAGCGAAAATTTATCTGAAGCTTTCTTGGGCATTTTGTCTCATCGTTTGATGATTCATGGTAGGGGCAATTTCTCTGCCTAGCTCATCTGGACATTCCAAAAATAACTTATCAACTTCCCGCCTCCACTATCTTCACACCACCTCCG
>NW_019954638.1:0-1674 GCF_002910315.2 Salvelinus sp. IW2-2015
CAAAGAGAAGGATAGAAAGATGGAGGAACTAATGATCCAGCAGAACAAGTAAATGACTTGTGTAAGACGAGATGGGGAGGACTAAATGAAATCACCAGACAGAACTAATTGAACCTTGGTGTAAGAAGGGATGGAAGACTAATTGAAATGAACGGCAGAACCCAGAATTTAATGAAACCCGCGCCCCTTTTTGGGGGTGGGGGTAAAGAAAAAAAAAAGAGCATGGGGGGAAGACTTTTAAAATTTTTGGAATGCCCCGAACCCAGAAAAAAAAAAAAAAAAACCAAAAAAGAAAAATAATGACTTTTTGGGGGGTGGGGTACGAAAGAATGGAGACTTAAGGAATCAACCAGATCTAAAACAGCAGATTATGCATTGACTGGTGTAAGAAGATTGGAACTAATGATTCAACGGCAGAAAAAGCAATGAAATGACTTTTTGGTGTAGAAGATGGAGCTAATGATCACCAGACAGATAATTGACTTGGTGTAGAAAGATGGAGACTAATGAGTCAACCAGACAGATAATGACCTTGTGTAGAAGATGGAGACTAAGATCAACCAGACAGATAATGACTTGGTGTAGAAGATGGAGAACTAATGATCAGCCATACAGATAATGACTTGGTGTAGAAGATGGAGGTAGCTAATGATCAATCTGACAATCAGACAGATAATTTATTTTAGATGAACAGCTATTAATAGAGATATTTTTCAGTTTTGTTTTGGTGAAGAACTTCTTGAGATCCTTAGCAACTCTAAATATCTGGGTCTTTTTATTGATGAACATATGTACCCTTCGATACGCACATCATCTGTCCGACTCAGGAAGTAGAGCTCCTGCGGGGGTTATAGGGACAAACAAAACCACTCACAGGTATTGGTTCTGCCACGTAGTCCAGACTGTATCAGACTGTGTCCTGTTCTGGACTATTCAGCAGGAGTGTGAGGTGCTAAGAGGTGTTTTAAATACGAACTTGTCCATAACAGAGCAGTACGTTACTTTTTAGGTGTCCACAAGTCGGCACCGATACTTGTAATAACTGTGGACGTGGGCTGGGGAACCCTGTGAGGTAAGATGGAGGGCATGTATGGTGAGACAGGTGTGGGCCTTTACATGTATGGTGAGACAGGTGTGTGCCTTTACATGTATGGTGAGACAGGTGTGTGCCTTTACATGTATGGTGAGACAGGTGTGTGCCTTTACATGTATGGTGAGACAGGTGTGGGCCTTTACATGTATGGTGAGACAGGTGTGTGCCTTTACAAATCATGTCCAGTCAATTGAATGTACCACAGGTGGACTCCAATCAAGTTGTAGAAACATCTCAAGGATGATCAATGGAAACAGGATGCACCTGAGRTCAATTTRGAGTCTCATAGCAAAGGGTTTGAATACTTATGTAAATAAGCTATTTCTGTTTTTTATTTTTAATACATTTGCAAAATTTTCTAAAAACCTGTTTTCACTTTTGTCATTATGGGGTATTGTGTGTAGATTGCTGAGGATTTTATTTTATTTAATCCGTTTTAGAATAAGGCTGTAACGTAACTAAATGTGGATAAAGGGAAGGAGTCTGAATACTTTTCCGACTGCACAGTATATAGTGCACTACTTTGGTCCAGGGCCCTTAAGGACCTCTGGTCAAAACTAGTGCACTATGAAGGGAATAGG
>NW_019954639.1:0-1674 GCF_002910315.2 Salvelinus sp. IW2-2015
GTCATACTGACCTGACAATAGCCTCCTGCAGAGCTTCAGTGTGAGAGAAATGCGAGTGGAGCAGCGATGTGGCTCTCACAAAGGAACACTCCTGGGCTCCCCCGGGCCTGCCAGACAGGTTGGCTGCAGGGACACACAGCAGTCTCTCGTTACAAATGCCACACAAACATGAACGGCAATCAACCACGCAATAAAAAAGGATGAGATCGTGTAGAGTCCTAGTTGCTCAAATGTACCCCAAAATACCCATATCAGCTAACACAAAGTTCACACAAAACACCACAGTCCCACAAAATGCCCCAAAACATCCCAATCAGCTACTGCAAAGCACTGAGCTTTCTACTCACTCTAGCAGTAAGGTGAACACTGCGAAACTGAAAGACATGGTTCCATAGACAGAAATGGACAAAGGGAGAGAGGCAAAAGGTAAGAGTCAGACAAAGGTGGAAAAAATAAGTATAGAATATACAGAGAGCGCTGAGAATATTCAAGCCTCACTTGTGAGCGTGTTCTGTATACAGTCAAAGTGTGCAAAGGTGTATGGTCCATGTGGGCCGGGAGTCCCCAGAGCAGTGGTCCTCAGATGTGCCTCCAGTCCGTTTAAAGATGCCAGGCTGCTGTGATACTGAGCATAAACCACAGGGTGAGAGTAGACTAAATAACAAACTGCTGTAATAACACGTAGGGCAATAGTATATTTAAGCAATAAGGCACGGGGGAGGGGGGTGTGGCATATGGCCAATATGCCACAGCTAAGGGCTGTTCTTAAACACGACAGCCCTTAGCCGGTATATTAGTCATATACCACAAACCTCCGAAGTACCTTATTGCCATTATAAACTGGTTACCAATGTAATTAGAGCAGTAAAAATACATGTTTTGTCATACCCATGGTATATGGTCTATGGTATATATGGTCTGGCTATACCCGTGGTATATGGTTTGTGGTATATATGGTCTGGCTATACCCGTGGTATATGGCTGTCAGCCAATAAGCATTCAGGGCTTGAACCACCCAGTTTATACATTTCATTTTCTAACAGTTGAACACAGGTGGTGGTCCAGAAGGCGGAAACTCGTGGAACACTCATGCATGAACAAACATTCATATCCCTCCCATATTCCCCAAAAGTTCCTCACCACTTCCTCCGTGGCTGCAGTGTTGCTGTGGAAGTCTGGCTCCACCAGCAGGGCCAGTACCAGCCCTCTCACCCTGTGCTGGTACAACGACATGGGGAGCAGAGGGGCCTCTGTAGAGTTCTCACCGGGCGAAGGGGAGTAGGGGGGCACATCACAAGTATCAGCCTGCAGTAAACCTTTACTCCCCTGTCCTTCCTTCTCTTTAAACACCTCCACATTCCCCATCCTCTGACTGCCAGGCTCTGGGGACTCCTGACCTCTGAACTGGAGGGCTCCAGCTCTCTCTCCACTCAGTACAATACTACCTCCATTCTGTCCATTGATGTGACGCAGGTCCTTGTTTTGCATTGACCTGCCTCCTCCTGCAAGACCCGACTCATCTCTCCCACCATCTATGCTGTTAAAACTGTGGTCGTACGAACTTCCTGTGACACCCTCCTCCACCTCATGGGACAGCTTTCCATTGGACAAGTTATGACCAGAGGCCTCTGGAGCGACCTTGATAGGTGAAGGGCTGAGAGGGCCAGGAGTGTG
>NW_019954640.1:0-1673 GCF_002910315.2 Salvelinus sp. IW2-2015
AATCAATCCGATCATTAAAAAGCAGCAATCGAGAGACCGTGAGCTGAATGTGGGCAGTAGAAAATATTTCATGAGTTAGGATGGAGTGATCTCCTTTGGGGGTCTGCTGACATGCTTAAACTTCGAAGAAGAACAAGAAATCAATGCGATCCAATGGGGGGGACAGATGTCCAGTCAGAACGCAGTTTTGTGTATATGTTTATGAGAGTGTGTATTGACGATCCTTACCCTTGAACTCCTTAAACAAACTGTAGCGTGACCTGTCCTTCCCCCTCCCCCCATGTTTTATGCCAGTTTGATCCTTCGGCTGCCATGACAGTTCTGACATGACGCTCCCGCTCTTGTCACAAGCTGGTGATCACGCACACGGACAGACACACACGGACGACGGACACTGCACACGGACACGCACACGACACGACGGAACGCACCACGGGACAGACACATCGGACTACGCTGCACCACACGCACAGCGACGCACACACACACACACACATCACACACACAACACACACACCACACACCACACACACACATAACACACACACACACACACAACACACAACACACACACAACACACACAACACACACACACACACACCAGACACACACACACACACACACACACACAAAGATAATGAAGGACATCCACAAAAACTGAAGGAGCATCCCTTCAGGATCCCTGACAGTCTGAGAGGTAATACTGTATGTTCCAGGAGCAGTAACAACAACAGCCAGGAGCCGTTACCAGGCAACCAGGCAGCCATGTTGTGTTGTTTACTTTAGAATGTGAGGAGGAAGTAGACAGACATACAGGACAAAACATAGATTGGGGACTGAAAATCTTTATAGCCGTCAAAACGACTTAATTTCCTCCAATTCTTCTACTTCCGTCTCAACGCTCATTGGAGGAACGAATCCAAGGTACTTTTCCCGGGCCTCCAATGAGGGTTGAGATGGAGGTAGAGGAATTGGAGGAAATGAAGTCATTTTGACGGCTACAAAGATTTTTAAAGGCAATTAATGTTTGTCCTGCAGGTCTCTCTACTTCCTCCTCACTCCCACTGAGGCATGCTGGGTCATGCATGTGTCATTTCCTGTCATTCGCCTACCCCCTCGCAGCGGCTCTGTGTCACACACACACAAACACACAAACACACACAGCGGCTTCATGTCATCCCTGTGTCGGGTCCAGACGGCAAGGCCTCACTCCCCACGACACCACGGTCCCAAGCCAAGAAACACCGTTTCCTGTTTGCTTCCTGCCATGTAATGTACTGGCAGAATCTGTTACATAATGTGACGGCATATACTGAACATTCCTCATATGAATCTGAAGAGAAAAGAGATGTCAGTCAAAAAACCTGAGATTTGTTTATATTTCTGAGTAAAATAAAAAAACACACACGTAGCTAGATGATGAAATTAAAGCCAGCGGTGCCTTTTTGTGTTTGGTGTACATACAGAACCATCAATCCCAATGACATGCTCTGAGCTGCGGAAGAGACAGAGATTCACTCTCCTCACAAGGGCCGAGAGAGGAGACGAGGGAGGAGATGAGGGAGGAGACGAGGGAGGAGACGAGGGACGAGATGAGAGAGGAGACGAGGGAGGAGACGAGGGAGGAGACGAGGGAGGAGACGAGGGACGAGATGAGAGAGGAGACGAGGGA
>NW_019954641.1:0-1673 GCF_002910315.2 Salvelinus sp. IW2-2015
TTCTCCCTGTTGGTTGGACTTGGTTTTCTGTTGGAGCGATTCCTAACTGAACTGTCACCCTGGCCCTGCACTGACTGTACTAATGAGGCAACCTGACAGGTCAGTTCTTTGATTACTTCATTGCTCGCATCAATTTTACTCAGGAGAGGATTATATTTCTCTTGTTTTCGGACTGTGGTCTGTGAGGGCTCTGCCTGTGCACATTCCTCTCCGTTATCCCCGTTATCCTCACTCTGTACTGCGTTCACTCGTGTGGGTGTGAACTTATGGGAAATCCTGGCCTTTTGCATGCATTCGCTTTCATTGCCCTGGGCAATTTTCATTTTTTTTTTCTCCTGACATTATCATTTGTTAATCCTGTAACAATGGCCTGCAGGCCTTGACTCTTGACTAACTGTGCCATATTTCAGTCCTGATCGGGCACGAGCTGAGGCTGATAACACTTTCTGTGTCAGGTCAAAGACTCGGACTAGGAAGTTCAAGGCAGACTCTCCCGGCTCTTGTGTTGCTTTAGTCAACTTGTGATAGAGTTCAGTAGCATCCTTCTCTGCATAATGTGTCCTCAAGATTTGCCTTAGTGTGCAGAGTGTCACGTCTGTTTTTCCCTCCAGATAACTCCTCATCTTAAGCCCTGGGCTCACAGCTCTGATTACTGCTTCTATGATTTCTAATTCATGGTACCCTTTTCTCTGCCCATTTTCAATCTGATGTTCTAGGCTGCTGAAGCTGAGCTTATCTTTTTGATTCTGATCTCCGATCTGTCCATGAATTTTAAAGTCTTTATAACTGGACATACTCACTCCATTCTCTCTCTGTGGGGGGTGCCTTTCTGGAGCTGAGACCACTTCTCTGCTGGGCTGAGGAGCCCCTTCCTCTTCTTTTCGTTCTGCCGCAGCTCCCGTCTCTCCGCTGGGTTCAAATCAAATCAAGTTTATTTTATATAGCCCTTCGTACATCAGCTAATATCTCGAAGTGCTGTACAGAAACCCAGCCTAAAACCCCAAACAGCAAGCAATGCAGGTGTAGAAGCACTGTGGCTAGGAAAAACTCCCTAGAAAGGCCAAAACCTAGGAAGAAACCTAGAGAGGAACCAGGCTATGAGGGGTGGCCTGGGGGGCCGGGCTATGAGGGGTTCACTGTCCACTTGCCTCGTTGGCGCCGACTGGCTGGGACTTGTAGGAAGACTTTTCACAGTATCCTCAGAGTCCGATATTCCTTTGATTTCGTCTTTCAGATGAAGCAGCCAAGACATTCCCTCATCCTCTGATTCCATTAAATCCTCCTTCTCACCGTAATCTTCCATCAATTTCCATCAAAAGCGCGATGGCTCTTTCCTTTTACTTCAGTCATATACACCTCCTATTCCACAACGTACACACAAGTGTCGTAAATTGTCCTCAGTTAAAGTCCATAAACTCTGTTCGATTTCATCCAACAACGTTTCCCTCTCTCGACTCATATTGTCCTACTCACGTGGCAACAACGACAATGCAGGCAATGGCAAGATAGCGACACTCCGTTAGGTGGTTAGCCTGCTAACGTTAGCTAGCTAGCTACTCTCCCAATGTCTCTCACTCGTTGTCCGTTCCAGGAATATGGGCTGGTGCTCACATTAAAATAAATCTCAGCGGTGCCTCCAAATTTGTTACCCTTCCAATGAGCTTATCATATAA
>NW_019954642.1:0-1673 GCF_002910315.2 Salvelinus sp. IW2-2015
AAATAAAGCTTAACTTCTTGTTAATCCATCCACCGTGTCAGATTTCAAAAAGGCTTTACGGCAAAAGCAAACCATGCGATTATCTGAGGACAACATCCCACCGTACAAAACACCTGAAAATGATATTTCAACCAAGCAGGTGCGACACAAAAGTCAGAAATAGCTATATAATTCATGCCTTACCTTTGAAGATCTTCTTCTGTTGGCACTCCATATCCCAGAAACATCACAAATAGTCATTTTGTTCGATAAACTCCTTTTTATATCCCCAAAATGTCAATTTATTTGGCGCGTTTGATTCAGAAAAACACCGGTTCCAACTCGTCCAACATGACTACAAATTATCTAATAAGTTACCTGTAAACTTTGTCCAAACATCTTTCCTTATCCATCCTTAGGTATCCTAAAACATAAATAATCAATACAATTTAAAACGGAATATACTGTGTTCAATAGCGGATAAAATCAAAGTGGAGCAAGCTACAGGTCGTGCGCCCCAAACAAAAGAGTCCACTTGGCTTGACACTCATTCTGAATAGCTGTACTTCTTCATTTCTCAAAGGAAAAACATCAACCAATTTCTAAAGACTTTTGACATCTAGTGGAAGCCATAGGAACTGCAACTAGGTGCCTCATAAATCTAGTTTACTATAGAAAGCTAATAGAAAACACAGTGAACTCAAAAAACATTTTTCCTGGATGGTTTGTCTTCGGGGCTTTGCCTGCCAAATAAGTTCTGTTATACTCACAGACATTATTTTAACAGTTTTAAAAACTTTAGAGTTTTTTATCCAAATCTACATATCTACATTTATTTGCATATCCTAGCTTCTGGGCCTGAGAAGCAGGCAGTTTACTTTGGGCACGTTTTCTTCCGGACGTCAAAATATTGCCCCCTATCCCAAAGAAGTTAAGCAAAAAGTGAAGAAGTTTGATTCTTGAAAATACAATTATTGGAAATGTTCTTAATTCCAAGATAGCTAAACCCTTGTCTTAAACTCAGGGCAGTGAGAGAAATAGCAATTGAACATGTTTTATTCACTCACAAACTTAATGTGAAAGTTTTAGTATTGATTATGTTTTAGAATAGCACTCTCAGTAAATATGCTAACATGATTGCTATTGCTAGCTAGATAAAACATTTGCCTAGCAACAAACATAATCAGAAGATTTATAAGAAGATATACAGTTGAAGTCGGAAGTTTACATACTCTTAGGTTGGAGTCATTAAAACTCGTTTTTCACCCACTCCACAAATTTCTTGTTAACAAACTATAGTTTTGGCAAGTCAGTTAGGACATCTACCTTGTGCATGACAAGTAACTTTTACAACAATTGTTTACAGACAGATTATTTAACTTATTATTCACTGTATCACAATTCCAGTGGGTCAGAAGTTTACATACAGTAAGTTGACTGCCTTTAAACAGCTTGGAAAATTCCAGAAAATGATGTCATGGCTTTAGAAGCTTCTGATAGGCTAATTGACATGATTTGAGTCAATTGGGCGTATACCTGTGGATGTATTTCAAGGCCTACCTTCAAACTCAGTGCCTCTTTGCTTGACATCATGGGAAAATCAAAATAAATCAGCCAAGACCTCAGAAAACATTGTAGACCTCCACAAGTCTGGTTCATGCTTGGGAGCAATTTCCAAACGCCTGAAGGTACCA
>NW_019954643.1:0-1673 GCF_002910315.2 Salvelinus sp. IW2-2015
CTACATTACCCATCTCGATATGTTGATATACTGTACTCTATATCATCTACTGCAGTCGTGCCATCTTTATTTTGTAATACATGTAACCACTAGCCCACTTTAAACAGATGCCACTTTATGTTACATACCAACAGTACTCATCTCATATGTTATATTACAGTTACTCTATACCATCTACTGCCATCTTGCCAAAATGCCGTTCTGTACCACCACTCATTCATATATCTTTATTGTACATATTTTTATCCCTTTACACTTGTGGGTGTGTAATAAGGTAAGTAATTGTGGAATTGTTAGGTTAGATTTACTGTGGTTTATTACTGCCATTGTCGGAACTAGAAGCACAAGCATTTCGCTACACTCGCATTAACATCTGCTAACCATGTGTATGTGACTAATAAAATTTGATTTGATTTGATTTGATTTGATCTGATCAGAGCATTAACAAGTACAATGGGAAGAGAGGAACCCCATCCACGGACTGTAGAGACAGATACTGTTGCACTGTTAGTAACTATGCTTCAATGGATGGAAGAGTAAAAGCATTCTAGAGACCCATTTGTATAATTTCAATGACAGTGGTTTGATTCAGGCATCGCCGTCTCCTTTTGGACAATACACTTAATCTTGATCTGGTGCCCAGTGACCTTACTCCACACAGTCAATGGGTGGGAAACTACGGGAGCTGTTTGTACTTGAAGAATAGGACGTGCATGAACGATCCACTGAGCAAAATAAAGAGTGTATGCATTCTCAATGAAAGGTACACTGTGAATACGGATGCCTAATAGAGGCCTCCAGATCCATGCATGTTAAAATGTGCTGTTACAGTATCTGTTTAAAAAAGGATGATGGTAGACATTGTCTAATTTGTCATCATAGCTATCATTATGCTTCATTTTTGCATCAAATATATATATATTTTTAAAGGAAGCCAAGTTGACGTTTCCGAAGTGTCACACATCAGCTTGTCTCAGTAAGTGTAGGAGGATATGCTCGGACACGTTTTGGGACACATGCTTAACTATTTAGCCATAAGGTCTAAGTGGTACTTAAAAAGGACAATGAGAATTCACTTCATGGGATTACCAAGATGTGGTAGGACAGCTGTTACCAGTAACAATTACAATGTAACGCATGTGTTGTTAGGCAGCTGTTACACACTGCAAGCGCCAGGTCTGGGTTCAAGTAGTATTTGTTTTCTATTAATACTTTAGCTTGCCTGGTCTCAATGGAACCAATGGAATGGTCCCTTGATCCAAACCTATAGGCTCAATCAAACACTCAAAGTATTTGAAAGAAAACAAATACTTTTTAAACCAATATCTCTCTGGTAAGAAGAAGGGCGCCTTATGAAGAAGTATGCCTTATGATTAACGAGTCGTGGTGTGATCATAACAACATACAGGAACTCAAGTCCTTTTGTTCACATGACCTAGAATTCCTTACAATCAAATACCGACCGCATTATCTACCAAGAGAATTGTTAGGTTGAATCCAAGATGGCGTAGCAGTCGGACGTGTGTTTGTATTGTCCTGTATTGTCCTGTCGCGTGTAAATAGTAAATAGTAAATAGTCTTCGTATTTTTCGTATACATTTCGTATATATTTTAATTTCACTTTCCATCTAGGAACTGAATATACATTCCTACATTCCGCCTCACCCAATGTG